>NC_053433.1:97536949-97844802 GCF_007990345.1 Gossypium hirsutum | reverse complement strand
TCCAGAAGAAGAATGAGCTTCTTCTCAAAATATGAAATTGACTGTTAAAGCCCAATAAAAAATAACTAATTAATAATCAATATTTTTTTCTTTTTTCTTATTTAGAACAATAAGAAATAATTCAGCAAATCAAACAGAAGAGCATAGCTAGGCAACTAACGAAATCAAATATCGACAAAAAAGGAGTCAATAAAATGAGAAGAGTCACCACAAAAAAAATGGGTTATGGTTACATTAATGGGTTAATCAAGAAACGGGATGTTAGGTTTAACAAGGTTCATTAAGGGTTAATTAAAAAGGGAGGCTTTTTATGGGATAAGTGGGTTAAAACCTATGTGCATTTATAATCTTAGTATCAAATCAAAGGTGCGGTTTTGACATGCATAATCGAAGCAAGTTCTAGAATAACAAATTAAGTTGACACATTCATAACCAACAATGGAATGAGCATGAAAGTGTATGCTCTTAAGGCTCAAAATCTCACAAAAAATCATAGTTTTGATGTCAAACTTGCAAATTTAAAACTTCAAGACAATACCTCAATTCAGGGAAACAACCTAAAAAAATTTAATTCTGAAAATAACTTATCATACTTGACTAGAAATTACCAAACTATAAAAATTAAAAAAAAATTCTAAATTAAAAACAAGCGCATCAATATCTATTCAAGAACAAAAACGAGCTTCTTCTCAAAATATGAAATTGATTGTTCAAGCTCAATCAAAAAATAACTAATTAATAATCAATATTTTTTTCTTATCTAGAACAATAAGAAATAACTCAGCAAATCAAATAGAAGAGCATAGCTAGGTAACTAACCAAATCAAATATCAACAAAAAGGGAGTCAATAAAATGAGAAGAGTCACAATGAGAAAAAATGGGTTATGGTTAACATTAAAAGGTTAATCAAGAAATAGGATGCTATTCTTAACGGGGTTCACTAAGGGTTAACTAAAAATGGAGGCTTTTTATGGGATAAGTGGGTTAAAACCTAAGTGCCTTTATCATCTTAGTATATCAAATCAAAGGTGTGGTCTCGACATGAATAATCGAAGCAAGTTCTAGAATAACAAATCAAGTTGACACACTCATAACCAATAATAGAATGATCATGAAAGTGTATGCTCTTGAGGCTCAAAATCTCACAAAAAATCATGGTTTTGATGTCAAACTTACAAATTTAAAACTTCAAGATAATACCTCAATTAAAGGAAACAACTTAAAATATTTTAATTCTAAAAATAACTTATCATGCTTGACTCTCTCATGACTTAAAGTTTAAATCAATCAATACACAAATATTTACAAATAAATCCAAAACACATAAAAAAATCCCAAATCGAAAAAAATTCATTCTAATGGAAGTAAAAGAAACTTACTTAAACATAAGAAATACTTCAGGGATTTTCTAATAATTATATGAATAACCTCCACACTTAAGATGTACATTGCCCTCAATGTACAAACATATATATGCGCATTATAAGCAGGATATCATAAGAGAGGGAGAAAACTAAAAATGCCCTAAATATGGATGAATTCACCGAAATGATGAAATCCAGAAATGTAGGCAAATCTAAATGTAGTGCTTGGTTTCGAGCAAACTAATAAGAAAATAAACACAAATAATAAAGAATATTAAGAGGTTAAAAACTCAATTACAGATAACCATAAAAATAAAAACATAGTTCAAAAGATAATAAATGAAATAAGTTAAAGAAAATAAAAATTAAAACAACTAAAAGCATAAATAAAATCGCTTGAAAAAGTAGAAGTAGCAGGACGGTGACTCTGAGATGGTGGATGAGGTGGATCTTCATGGTGGAAGGGGACATTATCAGTGAAGTTTGCATGCTCATCTTGAGGGTCAAAATGAGATAACATATATTGAGGATGTAACACCCCAAACCTGGCCCAGATGTTATGACCGAATCCGACGTGTCACATTGAAGTTTTACAAACCCATGACTCATATTAGTATTTTAAAAGATCGTCTTTTGTAAAGTTAAAAAAGTGAATGGAAGTTGTGCACCAGGTAGGTATCCGAAACAGAGGAGGTGAGCCATGAAAGCAGCTTAAGTACCAGGCTCTCGATGGAATCCAATCCTATACATGCCCACAACTATTGCCACACTTTGATAAACGAGTTGAAATTCATTTGATTAGATATCTTTGATAAACCGGTTAATCGTGTCGTTGCGTTATTTTGAAAACGAGTATCATTTTGTAAACGCGCCCTAAGTCTAGCCCATTTGAATTATTATCATAAATATTTAGAGTTATTAAAAAATAAAATAATCCCAAAAAAATAGTTAAAATGGCCTTATTACAACACAAAAATAAATAGTATTTAAGATAAACTATAGGAAATCGGTTACTTACTGTAAAGTCCAGAAGCGATCACTGTGGCCACGCTGAATCCCCTCCGGCTCTAAGTCCCCACATCAAGGCTCACCTGCAAGGTTAAGGAAGGGGGTGAGTTTGGAAACTCAGTGTACAACAAGCCCCTCTCAGAGCCCAACCAATATCAGCATACTGGGCCTAAGCCCAAGTTTAGTTTCAATATATACTGGGCCAAAGCCTTTCATTTAACGGTTACAGGGCCGAAGCCTTTTCATAAATCATATCACTGGGCCGAAGTCTTTACTGTAATTGGTATGGCCCATACGCCCATTTCAATATCACATGCAATATTAATGGATGCATGCAAGCCCGTTTGGGGAGACTACTCAACCCACCAACCGCTACTCTCCACCCGTACCAACCAAGCTCTCCATGTGGGGAATAACTCAACCCATCCAACCAAACTCTCCACTGGCAGCATAGCTACTTTATCATATAACTAGAGGCCTAGCCTCTTTTAATAACTAGGCAACGCCCTTTTCGGTAAACTGGGGCAAAGCCCTTTTTACACTTCCTCCGTTCATGTAAAACCCGACCCATGCATATGTGAATATATCATGGCATATCATGTATAAAAGCAGTATCACATGCATCTTAATTATAACATAACCCTAGGGGTATAATGGTCATTTTCACCTAGGGGCAAAAAGGTCATTTTCACATTATAAGGGTAATTTCATTTCTCTATCATTTATTAGGGTTTTCCATGCTCATTATCAATTATCAACAATTTCAAGTGTTTAATCAGCGATTTTAGCCCATTCTAGCAAAACCGAGTCATTGGGCCAAAAACCCCTAATGGGCCCTGCATGGCCGATTTAGTCATCTAGGCTCATTTAGCCTATATTCCATAACGGTATTAACTGTCTTAATGTGCAATTTATCTGGATTCCATTTTCTACCAAACTTACCCAAATGAGCCCGAAAGCCCATTGGGCCCGATTTTAGCCCCTCGAGGCCCAACTTACCGTGATGCAGCAAATTGTGCCCTTACCTATTCCAACGATCCCAATCATCAAACTTAGCCTATCTAGCTAACCTATCAGCTTTCGCATGCTCACGAGTCCTCGAAATGCCAGAATTTTCTGTATTTCAGCTTTTCGGCATATATCGAGTTAAGCTACGAAAGAGGGTTCGTTACACACCTGTTTTGTGACGTTCACCAACGAAGTCTTCCATGGCAACCTACAATTATTCACCACCATTCTTAGTCTACAGTTCATGCTAATCAACCCAAATCTTACCTTACCAAAATCGGCCAAAGAACCCCTAATGGCCATAATTCACTTACCTTCACAGGGTCTGACGATATGATTCAAGCTTGTCCAACATTGACACTCTAAGCCGTGCTGCTCCTCCAAAGTTATCTATTCCACTATACAAACCATAAAAATCAAATGAAGAAGCCCAATAAAGCCTATGTCTCAAAGCAACAACCTCCCTAAACTATAGGGGGTTTCGGCTTTTGTCAACAGTTATACTACTAAATCGATTGGAGTATGAATACTTACCACAATCTTTTTTTTTGTACCGCTTAAAACTTAGCAGACGAAGGAATTGACCACCAAAAAGTGAAGAGAAAAATAAGGTTGCTGGTCAACAAGAAATCAGCACAACCATGCTTCACAGGTTTCGGCTTTTGTGGCTTTTTGGCAAAAGTGATGATAAGAAAGAGAGTAGTAGATGGGAAGAAAGGAATAGTAGACTGGTTTTGGAGAAGAAAAGAAAGAAAGATGAATGGAAAGGGTGATAGTTCCGGTTAGAGAAGAAACAGGAAGAAAAGAATAGCTCAATGGTGTTCCAACAGAGGAAAATCGGCACAACTATAGCCTAATGCCGAAATACTACCTTCAAAATCCCCAAGCCGATTTCTCCTCCCTAATCCCCTCTATTCGGCCAACTCTAATCCCTCCTTCAAATCCCTAAAATCTCTCCTCTTATCACTCCTTAATTCAAGCATTCAACCGATTCAAACTCTCTCCAACAGAGTTCCATTCGGCTTCAACTTCTGCATGCTCAAGGCATAAAAATAACATCACATTTGCCATCATAGTGAATCAAACCCTGGCTTTCCCCTAACCACTCACACGCCACCTTTTTAGCTCCTTAGTGGAGTCACTTAGGCACATTGCCAGGGGCTCTTTTGTGTTACATTTTACCCATACCTTTTAATAAGGCCACCTATCCAAAGCTCCTAACTCCTTAAGTCCAAAATTCAAAAATTTTCTTGGGTTTTGGCCATCACATGGGCCTTCTATAAGCCCAATTACATACTCCAATTATGAATTTCACAACCAAATACCAAATTTTAAAATCTTTACCAAAATCTCGAGAACCACAAAAAACCCGAAAATCAAGATGTTACAACTCTACCCTCCTTAAAGAAATTTCGGCCTCGAAATTTTACCTGATCCAAACAGTTGAGGGTACTGTTGACGCATCGCCTCCTCTGACTCCCAAGTAGCTTCTTCTTTGCCATGGTTTTTCCAAAGTACCTTCACCAATGGGCCTGATTTCCTTCTTAGCACCTTGACGTCATGATCAAGTATCTGCACAGGTTCTTCTTCGAAGGTCAAATCCGACTGTACTTCAATTTCTGCAACTGGCACGATATGAGTAGGGTTAGAACGATATCGCTTTAGCATGGATACATGAAAGACGTCATGAATACGATCCAGCTCCGGAGGTAACTCTAGTTGATAAGCCACCGGCCTATCCGCTTAAGGATCCGATATAGCCCAATAAACCGTGGACTCAACTTGGCCTTCTTACCAAACATCAATATCTTCTTCCAAGGCGATACCTTCAAAAAGACAATGTCCCCTACAGCATATTCAATATCCTTATGCTTCAGATCAGCATAAGACTTTTGTCGATCCGCTGCCTCCCTTAACCGATTCCTGATCACCTTGACCTTGTCTTCAGTATCTGCTACCAACTCTGGACCAAATACTTGCCTTTCCCCCAACTCTGCCCAACAAGTAGGCGAACGACACCTTCGCCCATACAGTGCCTCGTAAGGAGCCATCTGAATACTTGCTTGGTAACTGTTGTTATACACGAACTCCGCCAATGGGAAGTAATCCTCCCAACTGCCCCTAAATTCAATAACACAACCTCTCAACATGTCTTCTAGAATCTTAATGACCCTCTCCGACTGCCCATCTAACTGAGGGTGAAAAGTCGTACTAAAATCCAATCGCGTTCCCAACGCCTCATGCAACTTCTGCCAAAATCGAGATGTAAACCTTGGGTCTCGGTCAGAAATTATTGATATTGGCACTCCATGCAACCGTACTATATCTACCACATACAACTTGGCCGACTTCTGAAGTGAGTAATCGGTTCGGACAGGTAGGAAATGGGCAGATTTCGTCAGCCTATCCACAATTACCCAAACTGAATCCTTCTTGGAAGGTGCCAATGGCAAACCACTTACAAAATCCATAGTTACCCTTTCCTACTTCCAAAGTGGTATCTTTACTAGCTGTAACAATCCTGAAGGCAGTTGATGCTCGGCCTTTACTTGTTGACACGTCAAACATTTCCTCACAAATTCGGTCTCTTCTCGCTTAAGCCCAGGCCACCAATATAGCTCTCACAAGTCTCGATACAACTTACTCCCTCCTGGATGCATAGCACAAGGTCCACTATGTGCCTCCTTTAAAATCATCAATCTCAAGTCAGAGTCCTTCGACATACAAATTTTTCCTTGGAAACAAAGAAACCCATCATTATTTAATCCAAAGTCTGGATTCTCCCCCTTCTTAGCTTGCTGAAATCGAGAAACCAACGACTCATCCACCAACTGCTGCTTCTTAATCTGCTCTACCCAAGTTGGTCTCACTTGTAACTTTGCCAATAAGCTTCCATCATCATACAAGCTTAAACGAGCAAACATCAATGCATCAGCCACGACATTTGCCTTACCTGGATGGTACTCAATCTAACAGTCATAGTCCTTTAACAACTCTATCCACCTTCGCTGTCTAAGATTCAGCTCCTTTTGAGTCAGCAAGTACTTAAGACTCTTGTGATCCGTATAGATAATGCTTCTCTCCCCATACAAGTAGTGCCTCCATATCTTAAGCGCAAAAATCATCGCTTCTAACTCCAAGTCATAAGTAGGATAGTTTACCTCATGAGGCTTAAGCTGTCGTGAAGCATAAGTGACCACTTTATCCTCTTGCATCAACATGCAGCCCAAACCTACATGTGACGCGTCACCATATACCATGAAATCCTTACCAGACTCTGGCTGAATCAACACTGGTGCTTCTGTCAGAACCTTCTTTAACTTCTCAAAAGCCTCTTGCTACTTATTTGTCCAAACAAATGGTGCTCCCTTCCTTATAAGTTTCGTTAACGGTGCTGCCAACGCAGAAAATCCTTCCACAAATCTTCTATAATAGCCTGCCAACCCCAAAAAACTTCAGATTTCTATTACTGACCTCGGTGGCTTCCACTCCAGAATCGCCTCAATTTTTCGAGGGTCTACCTTGATCCCCAGACACAACATGCTCCAAGAAAGTTACTTCATTCAGCCAAAACTCACACTTACTAAACTTTGCGTAAAGTTACTTTTCCCTTAGCACTTGTAGCACAATACGAAGATGCTCATCATGCTTTTCTTTCGTTTCCGTGTACACTAAGATATCATCGATAAAAATGACTACGAGCTAATCCAAGTTCGGTTGAAATACCTGATTCATCAAATCCATGAATGCTGTCGGTGCATTAGTCAAACCAAAGGGCATAACCAGAAACTCGTAATGACCATATCGAGTTCCGAATGCTATCTTATGAATATCCATTTTTTTGACTCTCAACTGATGATATCCTGACCGAAGGTCGATCTTAGAAAATATCGAGGCTCCTCTCAGTTGGTCGAACAGATCATCGATTCTTGGCAAAGGATACTTGTTCTTGATCGTCAGCTTATTAGCTGCCGATAGTCAATACACATCTGCATGGTCCTATCTTTCTTCTTTACGAACAATACTGGTGCGCCCCACAGAGAAACACTTGGTCTTATGAACCCTCTATCCAACAGTTCCTGAATCTGAGCTTTCAGTTCCACTAACTCCTTTGGTGCCATCCGATAAGGCGCAATGGACACTGGAGCTATTCCAGGTAACAAGTCGATTCTGAACTTGACTTCTCTGTTCGGAGGTAGTTCAGGAAGTTCCTCCGGAAATACATCTTCAAATTCTTTGATGGTCCTAACCGACTCCACAATTATCCCCTCAGGTTCAGCTTGACTCAAAAATGCTAAGAACGCCTCACAACCTGTCTGAATCAACTTCTCAGCCCTTAAAGTCGAGACAACATTGGATAAATAGTTCCTTCACTCCCCTATGACCATTATCTCCTCATCCTTGGCAGTTCTTAGCACCATTCTCTTAGCAGCACAATCCAACATCGCCCTATGCTTAGTTAGCCAGTCCATTCCCAAAATAAGATCAAAATCCCCAAATGGCAGCTCCATCAAATCTCCTACAAATATCTTATCTTGTGTCTCTAAAGGCACCTCCCTAAAGAGTTTATCTACCTTAACCGAGTGTTCTAAAAGGCTTATCACCGATACCCCACTCACAGTCTCCTCAGGAAGCACACCCAATGCCACAGATACATCACAAGTAACATACGAGTGAGTAGAACCCACATCAATCAAAGCAGTGTAAGGCGTAATATGAATGAAGAACGTACCGGTTATAACATCAGGAGCATCACCCTCCTCACGATGTCGTGTCAAGCTTCAACATGTCTAGCACCCCTGCTAGGTGCCTCACGTCCACCTCCATTACCATTGCCACCCCCACCTTGCCCACGGCCTCTCTGTGGTAGTGGTCCTCCTCTCGGCTGTTGGACACCTCGTTGTTCTGCAGCTTGATCGTGAGCTACTCTCTGAGGACACTCTCTAAACTTATGTTCCTTTGACCCACATCGAAAGCATGCCCCAGTTCATTTCCAGCACTCCCCCATATGTACTCTGCCACAGTCTCTGCAAGCCTGCGGTCTAAAGGTATTCACCGGAACTGCTCGAACCGGTTCCTCCATTCTAGCTCTTTTAGCATTCCTATTTGCAACACCGATGGTCTAAAATCCCTCCTAAATCTGGGTCGATCCCTCTCATGATTCTGCCGTTCAGTTCATTTTACTTCCTAGGCTATCTTAGCCTTCTCTACTAACGCAACGAAATCACGCTCCCTTTGTAGAGCTATCAGCACCCTAAGTTCATCACGGAGGCCATCCTCGAATCGAACACTGCGCTCATATTCGGTCGTAACTATCCCGCTAGCATATCGACTCAACCTTAAGAATTCCGCCTCATACTCCTCAATAGTCTTATTACCCGAAACCAGATTCAAAAATTCCTTTCGACGGGCATCCACATAACTAGCTCCAACATACCTCCCCTTAAAAGTAGTCTTGAACAATTCCCAGGTTACTCGTTCGATCAGGGTACTCTCCCTTACGGTGATCCACCACCGGTATGCCTCATCTCGTAGAAACGACACAGCCCCCTTCAGCTTTTGCTCTACAGAGCAATCTAGGTCGTCCATAATCCGCTCTATTGCCTCTAGCCAATATTCAGCCACATTTGGGGCTACTACAGATACGCCCCTAAAAACCTCTGCACCGTTAGCCTGGAGTCTCTCAGAGATGGATCCCCTATTTACTGCCCCGGTGCTAGCTCTAGTAACCTTTTCTAAAACCCTTAACATTGCTTGGGACAAAGCATCGTCCCCCGCAGCCCGATCATATGACCCAGTCTCAGTTGCTTGTGGCACGAATGCCTCATCAGCTGGCCTATGCCCTGAGGATGAAGATTCAGCTTGCACCCTTCCGCGACTACGTCCGCGGCCTCGTCCACGAGTTCCTCTTGTACTAATATCGAATTATTTGATTACGAATTTTATGACATTAATTTAATATTTCAATTACTTATTATGAGATGTCTTTTGGAAATATAGCAATTCAAGGATTGTTTTCACAACATTGTAGCCTAGCTACAGTCTCATTCCTACCGTTTTACAGCTCTACCCTATCTAAAGTATCATAGAAGGGGCTCAGTTCTATCATATCAATATCACATAATGTAAAGGAAAGTATACTTACAGACTTGGTGCCGGGGATTCAGTGTGCCACTTCTTTCTCCAAACTATTTAAAACAAAAATATGTATTTGATCACAGAAAATAATAATTCTTAAAATTTGATTTAAAGCAACTTTGCTTTGAAACTTTTGATTTTAGACCCGTTTAAAAACCCACAGCCGAGTTGTTACAACCGGGCTATGATACCACTAAATGTAACACCCCAAACCCGGCCCAGATGTTATGACCGAATCTGACGTGTCACATTGAAGTTTTAAAAACCCATAACTCGTATTAGTGTTTTAAAAGATCGTCTTTTGCAAAGTTAACAAAGTGGATGGAAGCTGTGCACCAGGTAGGTATCTGACACAGAGGAGGTGAGCCATGAAGGCTGTTTAAGTACCAGGCTCTCAATTGGATCCAATCCTAGACATGCCCACAACCATTGCCACACTTTGATAAACGAGTTGAAATTTATTTTGAGTAGATATCTTTGATAAACCGGTTAATCGTGCCGTTGCATTATTTTGAGAACGAGTATCATTTTGTAAACGCGCCCTAAGTCTAGCCCATTTGAATTATTATCATAAATATTTAGAGTTATTAAAAAATAAAATAATCCCAGAAAAATGGTTAAAATGGCCTTATTACAACACAAAAATAAATAGTATTTAAGATAAACTAAAGGAAACTAGTTACTTATTGTAAAGTCCAAGAGCGATCACTATGGCCACGCTGAATCCCCTCCGGCTCCAAGTCCCCACATCAAGGCTCACCTACAAGGTTAAGGAAGGGGGTGAGTTTGGAAACTCAGTGTGCAACAAGCCCCTTTCAGAGCCCAACCAATATCAGCATACTGGGCCTAAGCCCAAGTTCAGTTTCAATATATACTGGGCCGAAGCCTTTCGTGTAATGGTTACAGGGCCGAAGCCTTTTCATAAATCATATCACTGGGCCAAAGCCTTTACTATAATCGGTATGGCCCATAGCCCATTTCAATATCACATGCAATATTAATAGATGTATGCAAGCCCGTTTGGGGAGACTACTCAACCCACCAACCGCTACTCTCCACCCGTACCAACCAAGCTCTCCATGTGGGGAATAACACAACTCACCCAACCAAACTCTCCACTGGCAACATAGCTGCTTTATCATATAACTGGAGGCCTAGCCTCTTTTAATAACTGGGCAACGCCCTTTTCGGTAAACTGGGGCAAAGCCCTTTTTATACTTCCTCCGTTCATGTAAAACCCAACCCATGCATATGTGAATATATCATGGCATATCATGTACAAAAGCAGTATCACATGCATCTTAATTATAACATAACCCTAGGGGTATAATGGTCATTTTCACCTAGGGGCAAAAAGGTCATTTTCACATTATAAGGGTAATTTCATTTCTCTATCATTTATTAGGGTTTTCCATGCTCATTATCAATTATCAACAATTTCAAGTGTTTAATCAGCGATTCTAGCCCATTCTAGCAAAACTGAGTCATTGGGCCAAAAACCCCTACCAGGCCCTGCATGGCCGATTTAGTCATCTAGGCCTATTTAGCCTATATTCCATAATGGTATTAACTGTCTTAATGTGCAATTTATCTGGATTCCATTTTCTACCAAACTTACCCAAATGAGCCCGAAAGCCCATTGGGCCCGATTTCAGTCCCTCGAGGCCCAACTTACCGTGATGCAGCAAATCGTGCCCTTACCTGTTCCAACAATCCCGATCATCAAACTTAGCGTATCTAGCTAACCTATGAGTTTTCGCATGCTCACGAGTCCTCGAAATGCCAGAATTTTTGGCATTTCGACTTTTCGGCATATATCGAGTTAAGCTACGAAAGAGGGCTCGTTACACACCAATTTTGTGATGCTCACCAATGAAGTCTCCTACGGTAACCTACAATTATTCACCACCATTCTTAGTATATAGTTCATGCTAATCAACCCAAATCTTACCTTACCAAAATCGGCCAAAGAACCCCTAATGGCCATAATTCACTTACCTTCACAGGGTCTGACGATATGGTTCAAGCTTATCCAACACTGACACTCCAAGTCTTGCTGCTCCTCCAAAGTTATCTATTCCACTATACAAACCATAAAAATCAAATGAAGAAGCCCAATAAGGCCTATGTCTCAAATCAACAACCTCCCTAAACTATAGGGGGTTTCGGCTTTTGTCAACAGTTATACTACTAAATCGATTGGAGTATGAATACTTACCATAGTCTTTTTTTTGTACCGCTTAAAACTTAGCAGATAAAGGAATTGGCCAGCAAAAAGTGAAGAGAAAAAGAAGGTTGCTGGTCAACAAGAAATCGGCACAACCAAGCTTCATAGGTTTCCGCTTTTGTGGCTTTTCGGCAAAAGTGATGATTAGAAAGAGAGTAGTAGATGGGAAGAAAGGAATAGTAGACTTGTTTTGGAGAAGAAAAGAAAGAAATATGAACGGAAAGGGTGATAATTCTGGTTAAAGAAGAAAAAGGAAGAAAGAATGGCTATATGGTGTTCCAACAAAGGAAAATCGGCACAACTATAGCCTAATGCCGAAATACTACCTTCAAAATCCCCAAGCCGATTTCTCCTTCCTAATTCCCTCTATTCGGCCAAATCTAATCCCTCCTTCAAATCCCTAAAATCTCTCCCCTTATCACTTCTTAATTCAAGCATTCAACTGATTCAAACTCTCTCCAACAAAGTTCCATTTGGTTTCAACTTCTGTATGCTCAAGGCATAAAAATAACATCACATTTGCCATCATAGTGAATTGAACCCTGGCTTTCCCCCAACCACTCACACGCCACCTTTTTAGCTCCTTAGTGGCGTCACTTATCCACATTGCTAGGGGCTCTTTTGTGTTACATTTTACCCACACCTTTTAATAAAGCCACCTATCCAAAGCCCCTAACTCCTTAAGTCCAAAATTCAAAAATTCTACCGGGTTTTGGCCATCACATGGGCCTTTCATCAGCCCAATTACATGCTCCAATTATGAATTTCACAACTAAATACCAAATTTTAAAAACTTTACCAAAATCTCGAGAACCGCAAAAAGCCCAAAAATCAGGATGTTACAGAGGAGGATCCACTCCATGAAGTCACTCGATCATTTTCATGTGACTCATACTGGATAACCCCTACGGGGTCATCTGTCCAACAAGGGTGAAGGAGGAGGACTGCTCCAAAGTGTAGAGGATGTCGAAATGTCGCGCGAGGTGAGACACGTAAGGACCTAAGCAGATAGGACCCTTCCTACTGTGTTCTTTCTGATGGAAGCAAGCTAAGGCAAAAAAGTAGGCAAGATCAAAGGTGCGCCACATGGCCATGCTCCTTAAAAAATAAGTGTCAGTTGTACCAACAACAACGGTGGTCTCCCTTCGACCAGTCAAAGTGTGAGCTAAGATGGCATGAATATAGCGTAAAGTTGGAGGTAGAGAAGTCACCTTCGCTCAACTCACATCATAGGGCATCGTACTTGCAGCAAGGCCTGACTAGCATAAAGAAGATGAGTAGTGGATGTGCCAATATAAAGTGAGGAACCCCTCGGAACCTATGAACTCCTCAGTGTAAAGTCCTAATGTAGCTTCAAACTTTGAGACGCTCATATGACACGTCATGCCACCGAGTCAGAAAGTAATAGTGTCTGGCTCATCGTGTGTCGACATCACTTATTGTAACAGGAATGTCGAACAAAACTCGAGAGTAGGCTTTGAGTATGTAGGCTCAACGATAGAGAAAAATCAGTCCCAAGGAGTTATGGCAATTAGTGCACGGGGTCGATCAGACCTACTCTAAAGCCGTCCAATCAATACAACAGCCTTATCCGAATGGCCTCTATTGAAGATGTTGATAGAGGTCCTCTTGAGGACCCTGTGAAAAGCGGAGGCACAAATGGTGGGCATCGACGGAAGTGCCCAACGATATGGTCAAGCCCAGAGTCTTCCGCTTTTTCGAAATGAATGCCTGAAAAAAATACCATAGTCTAATATTAGAAAAAGAATAAAATAAACATTACCAATTACACAAGCAAAAAAAGCATACATATCAGGATGTAAATGACCTCACAACGACAAAGGCTCACATGAATAACACTAAATCCTAAAACGACTATAACAAAAATCCATTCCTAAAACAATATGCAACTGAAACCAATCTAGTAATGACTATGTATGTAACCATCTAAGATTCAAATTAACACAGGGGACATAAAATAAGAAACAATAATGACCATAAAAGTGACAATATAAACTAAATCTACTACTAATAATAAGAAGAAAAATTAAAATAATAAAAAAGTAAAATAATAATAATAATAGAAATGCTAGGAAAATCATAATAATGATATTAAAAATAATAAAAATAATAAAAGAAGTAAATAAAATAAATAAATAAATAAAATTAATAAGGGAGGAAGAGCAAACGGTGGGGTGGTGACCAGAGTTGTGGATGGCAGCTGGAGTTATGATGAGGTGCAATGGTTTGGCTAGTCTGGTGAGGAAAGGGTTCGACGGAGGCGTCAGGGCTATGTAAGGTGAAGAAGAATGGGGAATAAGGGGCTGTTGGCTCAAAGGGGGAAGGAAAAAGAGAAGGGTTGGGGATGAAAATGGGGATATTAGGGATCATGGTGCATGGCTCGATGAGGAGGAAAAATGCAGAAGGGAGAAGGGGGTTCAGTTAGGCTGGTGTTTCGGTCGTCGGCAAGGGAAACAACCGAAAAGAGGAGAGAGAAGCTCAAAGGGGGAAAAAATGGAAAGGAAGCAACGAGGGAGTGGGGCGACAGAGTGAGAGGGTGACGGTGAATGGCGGTCGACGCCATTGGGATGCTAAGGAGCGGTGGCCAGGGTTTGTTTTTGAGAGAAGAAGAAGACAAGCAAAAGGAAAAGGGAAAAGTAGGGTTTTAAAGGGACACAGACGAGTTGCCTCTCAAAAAATGCTTATTTAAATTCTAAGCTCATCTTACCTTGTATTCGTATTGTTACGGTGGTTCATGGAGCCGAAGCTCCTCTCTATCATTTCTAAAATCATCACCACTATAAAAACTGAGTTGATGCCCGTTTGTCTTGAATGTGCTATATGTCGGATGTGTTACCTTTATCGTACCGTGCGATAAAATGGTTTGTACCACTAATGGACCTGACCATCTTGATTTTAGCTTTTTGAGAAACAATTTAAGCTTCGAATTGTATAAAAGGACATAATCCCTAACTATGAATTGTTTGGGCTACGTCAAACGAGCATCGTGGCGTTGCTTTGTCGCTTCTTTGTATAGTCTCGAGTTCTAGTAAGAATTAGCTTGCCACTCGTCTAACTTATTTAGCTGCAACAATCTCTTCTCACATATAAGTTTAGGGTCGTAGTTTAGAAATTTTATTACACAAAATGCTTTATGTTCGAGTTCAAACGGTAAATGAAAACTCCTTCCATATACAAGTCTATAGGGAGATGTTCCTATAGGTTTACGCAATCCTATAAGCCCACAAAGCGTCATCTACTTGTAATGCTCAATCCTTTCTATTTGACTCTACAGTTTTTTCTATGGTGTGTTTGAGTTCTCGATTCACAACTTCAACTTGACCACTAGTTTGAGGGTGATAAAGAGTAGTTGTTCTATGATGCAGCTCATACTTCTTAAGGATCTTATCAAATTGAGCGTTACAAAAATGTGTACCCTTATCACTAATAATCACTCTAGGTGTTCCAAATCAAGAAAAGAGCTTCTTAAGAAATTGAACTGCCACTCTAGCATCATTAGTAGGCAAATCAACCGCGACTAGTATGTATTTATTAGCAAAAGAGCTAGGAAATGGTCATATGAAATCAATGCTCCAAATGTCAAAAATTTCACATGAAAGCATATAAGTTTGAGGTATTTCATCACATTTAAAAATATTACCAGTTCATTGGCACCTATCACAAAAACCAACATACCTCTTAGCGTCCTTAAACAGTATGGGCCAATAAAAACTAGATTCAAGTGTTTTATGTGCTGTCCTAATCCCATTGTAATGTCCTCCTGCTAGTATTGAGTGGCAGTGTTCCAAGATTTTATTCGCTCCTGATTTTGTAACACACCTTCGAATTACTTGGTCTGCACAAACACGAAAAAGAAAAGGATCATCTCAAAAATAATTTTTCACATCGGCAAAGAATTGCTTCTTTTGATGATGCGTCAACCTTTTGGTAGGATGTTAGTAGCCAAGTAATTCGTGATATCCGCAAACCAAGGGACTTCAAAATCAGTTACAACAAAGAGTCATTCTTAAAAAAAGTCATTTATCTCATTGCCATTAAGCTCCTTGAGATAGGGATTCTCTAGTCTTGAAAGGTGATCTGCTACAAGATTTTCAGCTCCCTTCTTATCTTGGATTTCCAAATCGAATTACTGCATTAATAAAATCCATCTTAGAAGTCGAGGTTTTGCATTCGATTTAGTTAGAAGGTAGTGAATAGTGGAATGGTCAGTGTAAACAACAACTTTAGACAATATTAAATACTATCTAAATTTATCAAATGCAAAAACCACAGCTAACAATTCTTTTTCCATAGTAGTATAATTTTCTCATGCATCTGTCAAAGTCTTGCTAGCATAATAGATTGGCTGAAAATGCTTGTCTCTTTATTGTCTAAGAACTGCACCTATTGCAAAATCACTCGCATCACACATTAGTTCAAAAGGTAAATTCCAATCAGGTGCAACCACAATCGGAGAATTAATTAATTTTTTCTTAAGAATATTAAATGCTTCTAAGCATTCCTGACTAAAATCAAACGGCACATCTTTTTCTAGCACATTAGTTAAAGGCTTAGCTATTTTAGAAAAATATTTGATAAACCTTTATAGAACCCAGCATGTCCTAAAAAACTTTAAATAGCCTTAACTGAATTAAGGGGAGGTAGTTTTTTGATGGTTTCAATTTTTGCTCTATCAACATCAATCCCTTTACTAGAAATTTTATGGCCCAACACAATCCCTTCTTGAACCATGAAGTGACATCTTTCTCAATTAAGCACAATGTTCATTTTCTCATATCTTATTAAAACTCGTTTTAAATTTTTAAGACAAAGATAGAAAGAGTTACTGAATACCGAGAAGTCATCCATAAATACATCCATAAATACATCCATAATGTCTTCTACAAGTTCATCAAAGATGGCTAACATGCAACGCTGAAAAGTAGCAGGAGCGTTACACAATACAAAAGGCATTCTTCGATAAGCAAATGTACCATATGGACATGTAAATGTAATTTTTTCTTGATACTCGGGAGTTATCGAGATTTGAAAGTAGCTAAGAATCCATCTAGGAAGCAATAATACATGTGACCAGATAATCTCTCCAAAATTTGATCTATGAGTGGATAAGGAAAATGGTCTTTCCTTTTGGCATCGTTCAACTTCTTGTCGTTAATACAAACTCTCCATCCCGTGAATGTTCTCGTTGGAATCAACTCTTTCTTCTCGTTGGCTACAACAGTCATGCCTCATTTCTTAGGAACAACCTGTACAAGACTCACCCAAGTACTATTAGAAATAGGATAAATAACTCTAGCATCTAGAAGTTTAATTACCTCAGCCTTAACAATTTCCTTCATGTTAGGATTTAACCTTCTTTGAGCTTGCAAACATGGTTTATACTAATCTTCCATTAAAGTTTTATGGGTGCAAAAAGAAGGATTGATCCTTATAATGTCAGAAATCTTCCAGGCTATAGCTCTTTTATGTTCCTTCAACACTTGTAATAACTCATCTTTCTCATTCGACTTTAAATCTAAAGCCATAATCACTGGTAATGTAGAATTGTTTCCAATAAATGCACACTCTAGGTGATTTGGTAATTGCTTCAGTCCCAATTTGGGAGGTTTTCAATAGAAGGTTTTAATTTTAATTCCTTATTTAGCTCAATGTCCTTATAATTTTTATGTATTAATAAAGACTCATTAGAATCTAAATCAATTTTCGCCTCACTTATCACAACAATATCACCATCTACCTCCTCTCCTTGAATAAGACACAGTTTCAACGTGTCCTTATGAATGGTTTCCTGCAATGAATCTTGAATGACATGATCAATAGATTCAATAAAATAACATAAATTATCTTGTTCTCTAGAGAATAGCATGGCATCATAGATTTTAAAAATGATCTCATCACCTACCCTAAGCACAAGTTTTACGATCACTCACATCAATGATAGTCCTAGTAGTGGCTAAAAAGGGATGACCTAAAATTAAAGGCACCTCAACATCCTCATCCATCTCAAGCACAATAAAATCAATAGGGAATATGAATTTATCTAATTTTACAAGTACATCTTCAATAATACCTCTAGGATATTTAACAAATTTATTAGCCAATTGAATACTCAACGTAGTGGGTTTTGGTTCCCCAAGACCAAACCGCTTGAACATTTTATATGGGGTCAAATTAATGCTAGGACCCAAATCAGCTAATGTTTTCTTAATGTTTAAACTACCAATAAAACAAGGAATAAGCAAAACTTCTTGGATCTTTCAGCTTAGTTGGTCGTTTATTATGGAGAATAACTGAACATTTCTCGTTGAGTTCCATAGTGGATAGCTCTCCAAACTTCCTTTTATTTGTTAATAGCTCATTTAAAAATTTTACATATGTGGATATTTGCAAATAGCTTCAACACAAGGTAAGTTAATATGTAATTATTTAAAAAGTTCAAGAAATTTACCAAATTGTCCATCCATGCGGTATTTCTTTAAGTTTGCTAGATATGAGATCGATGGTTTATATTCTTTAAGCACTGGTGTCTGAATTTCTTCGAGTTTTACCCCCTCATCATTTGCCTTATAAGGTTCCTGTTGTAGCTTCTTTGCAGGCCCAACCAACACTTTCCCATTCCTTAATGTAACTGCCTTCACATGCTGTTTTGGGTTGGGTTCAATGTTACTAGGTAGACTACCTTGCTGCCTTTCTGAAACCAATTTAGCAAGCTGTCTAATCTAATTTTCGAGCCCATGAATTGATGCTTGCTAATTTTTCAAAGTTGTCTCGGTGTTTTAAATATGAGTCTCTGACACCAACATCTCTACAAGGTTCAGCTTTTTCTATTGCTGATAAGGTTGTTGAAAGACCGGAGGGGTTTATGATCTTTGGTTTCCTTGGCCAGGCCAAGAGAAATTTGGGTGGTTTCTCCAACCTGCATTATAGTCATTACCATAAGGGCTATCTTAAGGTCTAGAATTATTACCCATATAATTTATTTGCTCATTTTTCGTGCTAGGATCGAAGAGTAAATATTCTGGATTATTTATTCCACCTCCATTTGCATCGTATTGCATCATCAGATGTACCTGCATAGAAAGATATAAACCATCAATTTTCTTATTAAGCAATTCTACCTGATTTGATAACATGGTGACTGCATCAAAATTAAAGACAGCAGGTGCTTTCATCAGCTTGGTCCTCATGACTTGCCACTGATAATTATTCAGTGTCATCTTCTCAATAAATTCATAAGCCACTTTGGGTGTCTTATTGTTTAGAGTTCCACTGGCTGCTGGGTCAATTAACTGTCTAGTTGAGGGATTCAAATAGTTGTAGAAGGTTTGAACTTGTAACGATAAGGGTAACTTATGATGAGGGCAACTTTTCAATAAGTCTTTGTATCTCTCCCATGCATCATATAAAGTCTCTACATCAATCTGCACAAAGGAGGAGATGTCATTCCTCAACTTGGCTATTTTACCCGATAGGAAGCACTTTAGTAGAAACTTCTCGGTCATTTGAGCCTATGTAGTGATGGAACCTCGTAGTAAAGAGTTTAACCACTTTTTTTCATTTTTCCTCAACGAGAATGAGAATAACCATAAACGAATGGAGTCGCCAATGGCGCCATTAATCTAGAAAGTATCGCAGATTTTCAGAAAGTTGGCCAAATGAGTATTTGGATCTTCATCTTGCAAACCATCGAACTAAATGTATTATTGTACCATTTGAATTGTGTTTGGCTTTAGTTCAAATTATTTGCAGCAATGGTGGGTCGCACAATACTCAATTCAAAACTAGTTAAAGTGGGCTTGGCATAATCGTACATAGTCTGAGGAATAAGAGTTGCAACAACTGCAAGAGGTAGCTAAATATTCTGAATATTGCGCATCTCCTCAGTAATAATAATCTCCTATTGTTCGTCTACTAAATTTTGTTGACTTTGTCTCACTTCTCTATGATTTTCGCAAGAAGTACTTTCAATTTCGCTATCAAAAAGTAATGGTCCCAATAGGTTTCTTCTAGTCATAAACCAAAAGAACTTGCCAGAAGCAAACAGAAGAAAAATTAAAATGTAAAAATTAAACTAAAATCAAAATTATAAAAAAATAAAAAAATGACTAAATTAATAAAAATAAAGTGTTCCTAATATTTTAGTCCTTGGCAACGGCGCCAAAAACTTGATGTGTCTTACGTGGCTAACTAAAAATATGACTAAGGCAAGTGCTCCTATTGATAAATAGTATAGCTCTGATGAGTAGAGATATCATATCCATGATGATGGGCGTCGAAACCACCAAAAATAATTCTTACAAAAATAACTCTAAATTGTAGTAAAGAGTAGTAGTAGGGTCGAGTCCACAGGGATTGGATGTCATAATCAACTTCTGTGTTCACTTATGAACAGAATATTCGTCGCATCAAGGGTCGTGTCACGAGTCGTGCCCACGACTCCAAACATACTTGCAACAAAAAAAAGTAAATCGAGGGGGTTTGAGAATGTTTAAGAAAGTAAATAATTTAATCAGCTTAAATAAACAATTGATTAATATTGAAAATAAATGTAAATTGGAAATAAATTCAGGATTTCAAAAAACAAAATTAATAAGCCTTAGCCTTAGACTCGATAAATTCCGTGTTAAGAATCGATCCTCGAAAAAATAATCTTCTCCTCTAAACAATAAGCTGGTTATAAGAGTTAAGAATGTCCTAACCACCAATTCTTCCTCTTGTAGCTAGTCCCAGTACGATGTGCAAACCAACCCTTATCGATTATCTAACTGAGATATACGTGTGCACAATTCAAGATTTCGACAGCCTTGCACTATGAAGAACCCAACTCGAATTAATAACCTCAACCGCGTGGGTCGTTTAAACCCTATAACTTCTTCCTTGATTTGTTCTCGGAGATTTGAATACAGCACGGCTGACTCGTTTCTCCAACTGTCAGAAAACATGACTTCAACCCAACGTGCACTTTTTGACTTGAAATCGAGTTAACCTTAAGGGATGAATTGTCAATCCCGATACTTAGGAAAAATATGAATACCAATTGGAAGGAATTTTAGCACGAATACTTATCTCACGATTCCCGACCGAAAAGAACACTGGCCTAAAGCTAAGATGGAATTTAGTGTAGGATGGATTTAATCATACTTGTAGGTTGTGGAAGGGCATTGGATTTGTGTGAAATATGGTGAAAGTTGGGAAGAAAAATTACTTGGAAAGCAATTAGGGTAATTTTAAAAGAACAAAGAAATGTAAATGGAACAACATAATTCCCATGCCCAAATTGAAAGGAAAAATAATTTAATTCTATTCAATTCCAAATTGAAATAGGAATGTAAAATTAAGGGATGCCTTGCCAATGGACATTAAGGCCCTATTTATATACATAAAGTTTGCTATTTTTGGCCTTAACTAATTTAACATAAAATCAAAATAATATAAAATAAAAATAAAAATAAGATTTTTTCCTATTTTTTGCTTTTACAAAGTCAAAAATTCTGATGAGTCCTTGGCTTTTCTTCACATTTTTTATTCAGCCTCATTTTTATTGATTGTGTTTAACTTTGGTCCCTTTCTGCACGTTTTTGTCTCTTAGCGTCCCAATTGCATCCCTGACAAGATTAAAACATAAAAGTACTAATTTAGTAGGGATCAACTCAGAAATAAACCAAATTAAACACAAAATACATGTAAATTAATATGTTATAAAATCCCTTGTACTTAGCTCATGCTTGTCCTCAAGCATATTGCTCCTTCAAACACTAGAAATTATTCTTCAATTTATTACAAATCTAGCCTTTTTTCCACATCCATAATCAACGCAAACAACATAGGCAAAAATAAACAAATGATCAGAATATATAGTTTAATCAAGTGTCATAAAATTGAAATATGTGAACTAAATAATTTCACTAAATTGAGTTTGAATCCAAAATTTGCAAGGCATAATTCATCAGCTAATATATTCCCGAAAAGTATTATTAGTTAATTTTTTTTAGACATGGTCAAACCTTTTTACACAAACTAGGATGACAACCCAAGCACCCTATCCCGATTACTCAGTTTAAACAGTCTGGTTTTTTTTAGAAGGCTCGATTAGTAGAATGTTTGCAAGTTATCAACTTGTCACTCGAACCTTTTTACGCGAGATAAAATGACAACCCAAGCACCCTACCCCAGTGACTCAGTTCAATCACGTTTTCGAAACTTTCACTCATAAGTTGAACCTTTATTTATTTATTTATTCATTTTATTCATTTTGTTATGTACAAGAAAATTATTTATGTTCAAGCAAACATTTTTTCAAACAATCAATTTATATGAAAAGTTTAGTTACATATATCAACCTTAAAACACAAATGTTGACTAATCTAGATACTTTGAACACTTTAATTCAAAATTTTCCCAATTGTCCAAATTGACTATGTAATGAGATTAGAGGCTTAATGTCAGAATAAACTATCGAATAATTCTAGTATAAGATTGAACATATGCAAAAGAGAGACATGCAGCAAAAATCATGCATGCATACTTACAATTTTCAATCCCCCATACTGACTCTATGTTTGTCCTCAAGCATGTTTTATATGCAATAAAGTTCAGTAACTCGGACAACAAGCAAAGAGAAAGGTTAAGAATACTCCCATGTGTTTCTAACGATGTTGTCGGTGTTGGGAAATAATTGTCAGCATTTAGCACGGCGTGCCCTCGCCACCATCAAGATCTGACTTTTGGAAAAAATTCATAACTTCCATTATGTTTCTAAAAATAGTAATTTCATCGGATTAAAAAAAATTATTTATTTACAACCTAAATCTTACTAAAACTCAAAATTAAATAAATGAAAATAAACTTGGGTTGCCTCTCAAAAAGCGCTTTTTTTTTAACGTTGTTAGCTAGACGGCCTGGAAATTTATTTAACCGACTCTTCGAGGACTAACTCCTCAACCACGTAGACTTGAAAATTCTAGTAGAAAGGCTTTAATCGCTGTCTGTTGACCTTAAAATTTTTTCCAGATTCTTAACTTTTAACCTTGATTGTACCATGTGGAAACATGTAAGTAACAACAAAAGGCCCTAACCACTTAGTCCGAAGCTTACCTAGAAAAATTCTTAATGTAGGGTCGTAAAGTAATACTTTTTGTCCTACCATAAATTGTTTACGGGTTATCTTTTGGTCATAGTATGCTTTGACCTTATCCTTATAAATTTGGGCACTTTCATATGCTTCTCGTCAAATTTCCTCAAGTTCCTGAATATGTAACTTATAGTGCTTACCTGCAGCTTCTAACTCCGTGTTGCATTGCTTGACCGCCTAAAACGCTTTATGTTCTAGCTCAATAGGAAGATGACACGGTTTACCAAAAATTAGTCAATAATGAGACATACCTATGGGTCTTTTATAAGCTGTACGGTTCGCCCATAGTGCATGGTTTAGCCGCAAACTCCAATATTTTCTTTCTAGCTTAACGGTCTTCTCCAAAATCAACTTGATTTTTCAATTCGACACTTCTGTTTGACTATTTAATTGAGGGCGATAAGCCGTAGCGACTTGTTGCACTACCCCATATTTTTTCAAAAGTGAGTCGATTATCTCATTACAAAAATGTGTTCCACGAACGCTGATCAATGCTCGCGGTGTTCCAAATTTGGAAAAAATATAGCTCTTTAAAAAATCGACTACCTTTTTGGCATCAGCATGATGAGTGGCTTTAGCTTCCACCCACTTCGACACATAGTCCACTGTAAGTAAAATATAGACATTACCGTATGAAGAGACAAAAGGTCCCATAAAATCTATGCCCCATATATCAAATATTTCACAAACATGTACAGGTGTTAGAGGCATTTCACTTTTTCGACTCAAGTTTCCTACCCTTTGACACTTTCTGCATATTTTACAAAATAAATATGCATCTCGAAAAATATGTGGCCAATACAGTCTACATTCAAGTACTTTATACGCAGTCCGTTGAGGGTCAAAATGTCCACCACATGCATAAGAATGACAAAAAGATAAAATCAAATTTACTTTAGTTTCTGCAACACATCGTCGAATTACCTAATCAGAACAATATTTCCCAATGTAGGGGTCGTCCCAAACATAGTATCGTGATTCACGTTTTATCTTATCTTTTTCAGACCGTGATAAGTTAGAAGAGACTATACATATAGCAAGGTAATTCACCATGTCTGCATACCAGGGGAAAATTGTCTGAGTAGCAAGCAGGCTTTCATCCGAGAAATCGTCTTTAAGTGGTGTGACATCCTTCGATAGAGGTATTCAACTTAGATGGTCAACTACCAAATTTTCGAGACCTTTTTAGTCCTTTATTTTTAGATCGATCTCCTACAAAAGTAATATCCAACTAATAAGCCTCGATTTTGCTTCTTTTTTCCCAATCAAATATTTAAGAGCTGCATGATAAGAAAAAATGACAATCTTAGTCCTTAACAAATACGAACTAAATTTTTCCAAAGCAAAACCTATAGCTACAAACTCTTTTTCAATAGTCAAGTAATTTCTTTGGGCAGCATCCAAAGTCTTAGGCGCATAGGAGATAACATGTGGTTCTTTCTCGATTCTTTGGCCAAGGACTGCTCCCACGCTATGGTCACTTGCGTCGCACATTATCTCGAAAGGATAATTCCAGTTTTGTTGTTGAACAACAGGTGCCGAAATGAGCTTATGTTTGAGCGTGTCAAACGTATCTCTGCATGATTGGTCAAACTCAAACTCCTTGTCCTTCTGTAGTAGATTGCAAAGCGATTACGCAATGTTTGACAAGTCTTTAATGAACCATCTATAGAAACCTTCATGACCAAGGAAAGAACGAATCTCCTTCACAGTTGTGGGGTATGGCAGTGAGTTAATGATGTTGATTTTTGCTTTATCGACTGAAATTCCCCCAGCAGAGATGATATGACCTAGAACTAATCCTTTATCTACCATAAAATGAAATTTCTCATAATTTTTAAAAAAGATTAAATCCTAAGCATCTTTCCAAGATTTTTACAAGATTTGATAAACATACCTCAAAAGACTCACCATTAAAGTCATCCATGAACACCTCAATTATTTTCTCCACGTAGTCAGAAAATAACTCACCATGCACCTCTGAAACATGGCTGGTACGTTGCAAAGTCCAAACGGCATCCGTCTATAAGAAAACATGCCAAATAGACACATAAACGTCGTCTTCTCTTGATCCTTCGGTGCCACTGGAATCTAGGAAAACCTTGAGTAAACATTAAGACAACAATAGTGAGACTTGCCAGCTAAACGTTCTAACATTTGGTCAATAGAAAGATGTGGAAAATGATCTTTTCGAGTTAAGGAATTCAACTTCTTGTAATCAATGCAGACTCTCCACCCATTTTGGACCTGAGTGGGAACCATTTCACCTACCGAATTCTCAATTACGGTTAGTCGATCTTTTTCGGTAATACATGGACTGGGCTAACCCAATTACTATTAGAAATGGGATAGATCATCCCAGCATCAAGCAACTTTTGGAATTCTTTCCTTACCACCTCCATCATGGGCAAATTGAGACGCCTTTGAGCCTCTCTTTTGGGAATAGTATTATCCACCACTTGAATTTTATGCATGCAAGTCTAGGGGCTCAACCCCTTAGTGTCGGCTATCGTCCATCCAATTACCTCTTTATAGTCTTTAAGAATTCGTACTAAGCTTTCCTCTTCTACCTTCGAGATTTCACTTAAGATTATTACCGGTAAGGTATTTCCTTTGTAGAGAAAAGCGTACTTAAAATTGTCTGGAAGTGGTTTCAATTCCAATACTGGGGCCTGCAAAACAGATGGTACAAGCTTGGTGTGTGATGGAGATTTGATAAACCGTAATTTATACATATTTTTACCCAATGCTTAACACATTTTATGGATGATTTTTCCTTATAATTAATGAATTTGATGCTCCTAATGCTTTAATTACATGTTTTATACTTAGCTGAGCATAGGAGAGTGAAAGGAATGAGAAACGGGCCAAAAAGGGAGAAAATGGCCAAAGTATGAAATCAATACGGCCTGGACTTCCTCACATGGGCAAACCACACGGCCGTGTCAATTTGGCAGAATCGAAGCACGACTCACATGGGTAGAACACACGCCTGTGCCATTCTAACAGGTTCGAGCACGGCCTGAAGTAGTCGCACACGGGCATGTCCCTACCGAGCCCAAGTTGAGTCCAATTCGGAAAAGGCTAATTTTGAGGGCTTTTAGGCATTATAAAGCCTATAAATACACCCTAGATGAGGAGGAAAGGAGAAGAGGAAAAAAGAAGGTAGGGAACTGCTGAAGGGAAGCCGATTGATCCATCTCAGAAGCCAGATTCACCATCAAGACTGAAGATCTCCCTTTAATTTCCCTTCAGGAGTTTTGGGTTTTCTTTATGTTTTGTATTCATTATTCTTCAGAGATGTTTTCTTTTTTAGTTAATAACTAAATCCCCTAAATACCTAAGGGGAATGAAACCTAAGACATATCTTGTTATTATTTTCTACATTGTATGATAAATATTTAACTTGCTCTTAATTATGTGTCTTAATTCTTGTTTTGATATCCCAGGATACTGATTCAAGATAAACTCTTATTCAGAAGAGGAATAAACCCTGTCTAAGAGTACATTTGTCATAATTAAGAGGAGTTGATTGCGCGCCTAGAGATAGGGTGACAAGATTTTGCCGGATTAGGGTGAAACCTAATAAGGGGATCCATAGGTCGAGTTAATGCAACCCTAGGGTGTTAATTAGAGAAAAGTCTCAACTATACAATCTAGGGATTAGACATTATTAGTCTTGGATAGGGATAATAACATAACTTAGGGATCTCTACGGAACAAGTTAAATGAATAAATCATCCGATTCGGAGTCAGAATAACAAGTGAAGTCTAGGTGGATTCTTCCTTAGGTATTGTCTTAATTCAATCGTTTTTCCAAAAGTAATTCCCCAATTCTATTTTCTGTGAATTCTTAGTTTAGATAATTAGTTAGTTAAAACAAAACCCCCTTATTCTTAAGCTAGATAATAAAAAGACAGTCATTACTAGTACTTTTAGTTCCTTTGGGTTCGACAATCCGGTCTTGCTAAAACCATACTACTGTTCGATAGGTACACTTGCCTACATCGTGATAATAGTTAGTTTCAAGAACGATTAATTATAAATATATAAAACTTACCTGTCACGAAAATTACGATCAAGTTTTTGGTGACATTGCCGGCGAATTAAGATATTAGGAACACTCAATTTTTATTACTTTAGCCATTTATTTTTCTTGCAAGTTAATTTTATTTTCATTATTATTTATTAATTTATTTTTTCTTTATCTTGGCAGGTTTTTATAGTTTATGACTAGAAGAAACCCGTCAGGACCACTACTTTTTTGACGAAGAAATCGATCGCACAGTTCGCAGAAACCAAAGAGAAATAAGGCGAAACTTAAGATACACAAAGAATGAGCAAGAGAACGATATTCAAACCCCAACCGAGGAGATGGCTGAAAACCAAGACAATCAGCTACCTCCTACGATACCCATTGAACTAGCAAATCAAAATCCTACTCCGCGTACTATGTATGATTATGCTAAACCCACTTTAACAGGAACTGAGTCAAGTATAGTTAGGCCTACTATTGCTGGAAATAATTTTGAACTAAAACCTAACACTATTCAAATGATACAGCAATTTGTTCAGTTTGATGGTTTGCAGGATGAGGATCCAAACACTCACTTGGCAAATTTCCTGGAATTCTGCGATACATTTAAAATTAATGGCATTTTCGATGATGCCATTCATCTTTGGTTATTCCCTTTTTCATTAAGGAACAAAGCTAAATAGTGGTTGAACTCGTTACCACGAGGGTCAATTACTACTTGGGAACAAATGACCGAAAAATTTCTATTAAAATATTTTCCACCGGCTAAAATAGCCAAATTACGTAATGATATCTCTTCGTTTGTGTAGATGGACTTAGAAACTCTTTACGATGCATGGGAGAGATACAAGGACCTACTGCGAAGGTGACCTCACCATGGACTACCTCTATGGTTGCAAGTTCAAACATCCTACAATGGTGTGAACCCTTCGACAAGGCAAATGATTGATGCAGCAGCCGGGGGAACCATCAACAACAAAACACCTGAAGAGGCTTACGAATTTATTGAAGAGATGTCACTGAATAACTATTAATGGCAAGTCATGAGGACTAAGCCAACTAAAACAGCAGGCGTTTATAACGTCGATTCGGTTAGTATGCTTTCAAACAAGGTAGAACTTCTAAAAAAAAAGATTGATGGTTTACTTGGTTCTACTCAGGTACATCCAGTAATGAGGTGCGAGACGAATAGAGGAGGAGCATGCACAGACTTCAACCCTAGCATCGAATAGGAAAAAGTCCAATATATGGGTAACAATAACTCTAGATCCCAAAATAACCCATATAGTAACATTTATAATGTAGGTTGGAGGAACCATCCCAATTTCTAGTGGGGCGGTCAAGGAAATCAAAGGCCACAACATCCTCCGTGTTTTCAACAACCACCCTATCAATAGGAAAAGAAACTGAACCTTGAAGAGATGCTGTCTAAATTTATCTCGGTGTCAGAAACCTGTTTCCAGAACACCGAGACAGCACTTAAAAATCAACAAGCGTTGATCCAAAGGCTCGAAACTCAGATAGGCCAGCTTTCCAAAATAATCTCCGAACGACCACACAGCTTGCCAAGTAATACTGAACCCAACCCAAGGGAACAACTCAACATGATTAATGTTCAAGATGAAGAAGGATTCGTTGAGCTTGAGCCAGAACTGAGGCAAGAAACTGTGGTGAGCAGAGATCAAGGTGAGGTAGGTCATAATAAAAACAAATCAAGGAATGTCAAACATAAAGCTCATGTGCCATACCCCAACGTGACAAGGAAAGACCGCTCAGATGAACAATTTGTTAAATTCCTTAAACTCTTAAAAAAATTACATATTAACTTACCATTTATTGAAGCTCTATCACAGATGCCAAACGCAATGAAATTTTTAAAGGGGCTTTTAGAAAATAAACGGAAGTTGGACGAGGCGTCGCATGTGGAGCTAAACGCAGTTTGCTCAGCTATTCTACAGAATAAACTACCCAACAAACTAAATGATCCAGGGATTTTTACAATTCCTTGCTTAATTGGTAGTTTAGATGTTAATAATGCATTAGCTAATTTAGGGGCTAGTATTAATGTCATGCCCTACAAAATGTTCAAACAATTAGGTCTTGGGAAGCCCAAACAGACTAGAATGAGCATTCAATTAGCAGATAAAACTATAAGATTTCCTAGGGGTATTATTAAAGATGTGCTAATTAAAATCGATAAATTTATATTTCTCGTTGACTTCATTGTTCTAGACATAGAGGAGGATAGCAACACCCCTTTGATCTTAGGACGGCCCTTTTTAGCAACTGCTAAAACGATTATTGATGTTGGCACAGGTGAGCTCACACTCCGTGTAAGAGACGAAACAATCACCATTCAAGCTCGTAATTCTGGCACCACATCGAAAATTGAAGGTGATCGTCTAAACCATTCTACTAAAACTGACAATATGGTGCAACCTACTTTGCAGGAAATGATTCTGAACGAAGGCTACAAATCAAGGAGCTAGATGAATGGCGGACGCATAAACTAAGAACACACGATAAACCAAAACTATGCCAGAACGAGCTCAATACCTTCCCAAATCAACTTAAGGTTGGAGATAAAGTATTATTAGATGCTACAGATCCTCACATTGTCACTACCAAACTGAATGAAGAAATCCCTCTTACGGTACTTAGCATTTTCCCATTCGGTACAGTTGCGGTAAGTCATCCCAAGTTTGGCACTTTTAAGGTAAACAACACCGTCTAAAACCTTAGTTTGATGAGAATGATAGCAGGAATGAGGAGTATAAACTTCTCGAACCACCATGACCATTCAATGGAGAGGTAAGTCGAGCTTAGACTATAAATAAGCACTTTTCGGGAGGCAACCCGAGCATTAACTATATTAACTTCTTTCAATTTTAGTGTTTAACACCTAACTTACTAACGAAGCTCTTGAATACAGGTTTACCACACAGACACGACCAAGCACACAGGTGTGCTTATGACCGTGTAGAAACAGGACAAAGATTTCCCCAACACGGGCTACGATAAATCTCCACGGCCGTGGGACAGGACCGTGGGCAAACTTGCCAAAACAACACGGGTGTGTCGCCCTGGAAACCGTGGCTGAACCTGTCAAATTAACACGGGCGTGCGACATGCCCGTGCCAAGTACCCGTGGTTAAACCTGTTAAATTAACACGGGCGTGGGCCTCCATACACGGGCATGGGAGAAGCGAAAGAAGATAGACTTGGCTATGCGACACGACCGTGTGCACCGACACGCCCAAGGAACACGGGCATGGGCTAATTGTCAAACACGACCAAATTTAAAATTCACGAATAACACGGGAAAAAATTGGGGAACACGGGCATGTTCCATGGCCATTTGCCCCAAAATTTATAAATAGGCTGCACCATTCATTGTCTTCTTCTCCCAAAAACCCTAACCCTAGCCACTGCAAGTCCACACGCCCTCCTTGCCACGCCCGTGCGCCGCTTCCCACTCTATTTTTTACGCTCAATCTCTCTCCCTTCACGTTTGTTTACTCTTTTCGCTTTTATTTCACTGATTTATAATGCTATTTATCATAGTAATCTATATTTTTCATGTTATTTTCATCTTTCTATCACTCAAATTTCATTTATAGAACAAGTTATCATCTTTTTCATGTTCAAATTCTTACTCATTACATGATTTCTCTACTCCATTTGATTAGTTAGAAGTGAATATTCATGGTTAGGATAGTTGAAATATTCATGCCTCTTGTGTTGACATTTCTGTTCATCCATATACTATGTTTCACTCCATTCTTTGTCATTTCTACTTATATCACCATGCTCATGCCACCAAAGTATGCCATTGAATTTATTGTTTTAGTTAAACTTAGTAGTTGTGGCTGAACATATTTATGGATTTTCCTCCTCCAATTTAGTCGCATTTTATCCTGTCTACTCATCAAGATGAATTGAAGATTCCAATTGCAGGTACCATGTCATCTTCACGTGGTAAAAAGGCCGCTGTCCCTGCTTCAAAATAAAGGAAGGGAGCATCATCTTCCTTGGGTCTTACCGCGAAAATTTGCCACCCTTTTCTACGATTCCCCATTGGGCCCTAAGAAGAACTTTTCCAAGTACTCTGGGCTGGACCTTTTATTGTGGGCCACTGCATCGACTGGGCTACAGAAGAACAAGTTCAGTTGGCTGATGCGATTCGGGACCTCCTAACCACTGACCCTTGGGAGCTTTTCTTTGGGATCATTGAGCCAACATATCTCAAACTAACAATGGAACTATGCTCAACGTTTCATCTTCAGACCGTAGTGACGAACTACGATGATCCCGGCACGGTCTAATTTCGCCTAGGTAGACTAGTCCACCAGCTAAGCGTCCCAGAATTCGGTACTGCAATGGGCTTATATACGAAGGAGTTCAAGGAGGAAAATGACTTAGGTGCTCTCAACCGACACATCCATCATTCTCCCTTGAAGTGCTGGAACGCCCTGGCCTCTGGCGCTGCGTCCTACAATCCTAGCCACTCCAAGGCATCGGTTCTCCCTCCATCCTTGAGGTACCTACACGCCATTTTGGCTCACATGACAACGGGAAGGTGAGAGAGCACTGGCGTCGTCAACACTCACGACGCCTACTTTCTATGGTGTATGTTGCACGGGCACGTCGTCGACCTTACTTATTTCATTGGCCTCGCCATTCAACACCAAACGGAGTGGCATAGGAAGGGGGCCATCTCCATTGGCCCCTATGTTACTCGGTTGGCTCGACACTTCGGGCTCCTCAACACTGTGGCCCAGGAATCATCCTTAACCTTTATTGGCCAGATGTCTCCACAAGGCATCTCGAGCATGCTAAGCATGAGGATGATCGAAAAGCACCGAGGAACCTACCCTCCTCAATATCATCTCGCCCAATCTACCAAGGAGGAGGCCCCCGAGGACATTACTAATGATGTCCCCCACAGCACGAGGACCCACAGTCTCAGCCATCACCACCCTCTCGTCTAGTTCATGCGACGGCTTCATATGCTGACATTTCTGAGTGCCTCACTTGATTCGAGCAGCAGTGTTTTCCATGATTTGACAACATTGATGCTACTCTACAGCAGATCTGTCAGCACCTCCACATCTCATCGCCACCCCCACCTCGCGAACCATCTAGCGATGAAGATGTTTAAAAACTTTTATTTATTATTTTATGTTTTTACTTTTCTTTTATTTTAAGATTTCTTTTTATTTTTTTATCTTATTTTTATTAGGATTTATAATTTTTATTTTACAATTTTGAATTTCAGCTATTTCCTACCGAGTAATCATTCTTCCTTATATAATTTCTAAAAGAGTTCCTGATGCTATCATAGTTATAAAAAGCTCCAAAACTCATTATTACTCAGGGACTCGAAACTCTACTGGGAAAGGTTCTTCACGACTGCCATGTCCTGCTCGACCACGATCATAACCAATTTCAGATATAATATTCTTTTGGTGCAGGACTTATGGACTAATGAACCCCTACCACCGCCGGAGTATCCTCATCCACCCTCACGCAGATTATTCTCCGAAACTCCAGTTCAAGGAAATTCATTCATCACTCAGGAAGTTTCACTTCTCTCCCTATCTTATTTTCACATTCTTTCCTATATATCTATCTTTGTACATTGAGGACCATGTACATCTTAAGCGTGGGGGTATTCATTTCATTATCAGAAAAATCTCTGAATGACTGCCTTGTTCTCTTGAAAAGCTCTCATATCATATTTAGGATAAATTTTGATTGATTTATGATTTTGATTTATATATCTTGAATTAAAACATAGACATTTATGCATTGATTGTTTAAACTTTAAGACATTAGAGAGTCAAGCATGATAAGTTGATTTTTTAAGAATATAAAATTTTAGGTTGTTTCCCCAAAGTTTAGGTATTACTTTGAGTTGGAATTCACAAGTTTTAAACATCAAAAAGCCATAATTCTTGTGAGATTTTTGAGCCTTTTGAGCATCTATTAATTCTTTCATGCTCACTTTTATTATTGCTTTGAGTGCATCAATATTGAACTGTTATTCTAGAACTTGCTTGATTATGCATGTCAAGACCACACTATTTGATTTTATATGTCAAAATGAGAAAGACACTTAGGATTAACCCACTCATGCCATGAAAATCCTACCTTTATGATTAACCCTTAGTAAACCCCGTTGAGCTAACAAGCCATTTCTTGTATTACCCTTAATATTAACCCTTAACCCATTATTATTGAAATCCCCTCAATTAATTTGATCCCTATTTTTGTCAAGATTTGAATTGAAATAGTTGCTTAACTATGTTTTATTCTATTTTGTAAGTTGACTTGTTCTGAAAAAAAAACATGTATACATATTAGAAGTAGTAATCTTCTAAGCTAAAGAAGTTAAATTCCATATTCTGAGAAAAGCTCTGTTGTACGCAATTGATGACTAGCTATTTTTCTAGTTAGGCAATTTTGAAATTCAATCTCGATTCTAACCTTTTCTTTCAGCTTGAGAGCACACCCCCCTAACCAAGCATCGTTACAACCCTCTAAAGACCTTTTGATTGATGTATCATCTCAATTTATAGTGGTGGAGATTTGATTTTCATGCAAGCCTATGGTAATAATTTTTCATTATTGACTATTGAGTGCTTCATTTATTGTCCTTAAACACCTCGAGTGATTTGAGTGACTCTTTAGTGAGGATGTAAAACTCTGAGATATTCTGAATCAAAGGTAATTACTTAGATAAGGGGAGACACCTATGTTTTCAAGATAAAATGCTCAACTTGGAATATTTGAAACTTTGATGTTCTTTTAGTTGAATTTTCAATGTATGATTACCTATGGATTATTTTGAGATATTATCGATTGGAATTATAAGTTGAGAAGAATTTATTTTGATTATGAGTTGAGGATTTTGCTTGAGGACAAGCAAATGCTTAAGTGTGGGGGTATTTGATAAACCGTACTTTATACATATTTTCACCCCATGCTTAACACATTTAATGGATGATTTTTCCTTTGAATTGATGAATTCAATGCTCCTTATGCTTTAATTTCATGTTTTATACTTAGGAGAGCATAGGAAAGTGAAAGGAACAAGAAACGGGCCAAAAACGGAGAAAATGGGCCAAAGTACAAAATCAGCACTGACTGGACTTCCCCACACGGGAAAACCACACAGCCATGTCAATTTGGCAGAACCGAAGCATGACTCACACGGGTAGAACACACGCCCGTGCCATTCTAACAGGTTCAAGCACAGCCTGAAGTAGTCGCACACGGGCATGTTACACGGGCGTGTCCCTACCGAGCCCAAGTTGAGTCCAATTCAAAAAAGGCTAATTTTGAGGGCTTTTAGGCATTATAAAGCCTATAAATACACCCTAGAGGAGGAGGAAAGGAGAAGCGGAAAAAAGGAGGCAGGGAACTGCTCAAGGGAAGCCGATTGATCCATCTCAGAAGCTGGATTCACCATCAAGACTGAAGATCTCCCCTCAATTTCCCTTCAGGAGTTTTGGGTTTTCTTTATGTTTTGTATTCATTATTCTTTTGAGATGTTTTCCTTTTTAGTTATGAACTAAATCCCCTAAATACCTAAGGGGAATGAAACCTAAGACATATCTTGTTATTATTTTCTGAATTGTATGATAAATATTTAACTTGTTCTTAATTATGTGTTCTTAATTCTTGTTTTGATATCCCAGGATACTGATTCAAGATAAGCTCTTATTCAGAGGAGGAATAGACCCTGTCTAAGAGTACGTTTTTCATAATTAAGCGGAGTTGATTGCGCACCTAGAGATAGGGTGACAAGATTTTGCAAGATTAGGGTAAAACTTAATAAGGGGATCCATAGATCGAGTTAATGCAACCCTAGTGTGTTAATAAGAGAAAACTCTCAATTATTCAATCTAGGGATTAGACATTATTAGTCTTGAATAGGGATAATAACATAACTTAGAGATCTCTACGGAACAAGTTAAATGAATAAATCGTCCGATTCAGAGTCAGAATAACAAGTGAAGTCTAGGTGGATTCTTCCTTAGGTATTATCTTAATTCAATCGTTTTTCCAAAAGTAATTCTACAATTCTATTTTCTGTGAATTCTTAGTTTAGATAATTAGTTTGTTAAAACAAAACCCCCTTATTCTTAAGCTAGATAATAAAAAGACAGTCATTACTAGTACTTTTAGTTCCTTTGGATTCGACAATCCGGTCTTGCTAAAACCATACTACTGTTCGATAGGTACACTTGCCTACATCGTGATAATAGTTAGTTTCAAGAACGATTAATTATAAATATATAAAACTTACCTGTCACGAAAATCACGATCAAGATAATTCAAAATTTTTACCTAAATTTTTTCGTAATTGTGATGCCTCTATATGAGCCACTATTTTGTGAACAAACTCTTCAAAGATTATCCACTCATCTAGTTCCTCCATGGCATCAAAGTCTAGACTTCTACAAAGAACAACTCATAATTCATCCTTGTCATGATATTCTAAATGTAATTCAGTTAAAGGTTCAATTTTATCAATATTAGAAACATTAGAAATCATGCTAGAGTGGTTCATGGCCTCATAAACATTGAATTTTACTACTTCCCCATCGAATTCCATAGTGAGTATCCCACTTTGTACGTCAATCTTTGTTTTTACGGTACTAAAAAATGTCCTTCCAAGAAGTATGTCAGACGAATTGGTCGAATTGTCATCCTCCATGTTGATAATTTAGAAGTCTACAGGAAATATTAGCTCATTTACCTTGACAAGAACGTCCTCTAATACTCCCTCTGGATACACCAGAGATGTATCTTCAAGCTAAATAATTACACCTATTTCCTTTAAAGGACCCGCGTTAAGTAGTTTATAAATTGACAAAAGGCATAACATTAATTGATGGGCCTAAGTCACACATTGCTTTTTTTAATACCGACACTACCTATTTTCCAAGATACGAAAAACATACCTTCGTCCTTACATATTGGCGGTATTTTCCTTCACAAAACAGCGAATACATTTTCTCTGACACTTACCTTTTCATTGCCTAGGAGTTTCCTTTTACTCGTGCATAATTCTTTTAAGAATTTTTTGTATCATAGAATCTGCTTAATCACATCGAGAATAGGTATGTTGATTTCTACCTTTCGAAAGGTGTCGAGGATCTCCTCTCTTCTCACTCCTTACACTGGATAAGTTTTCCATGAAACGGAGGTGGTACTGCAAATGATTTTTGTAGTGCTGATTCTACTGGAACTTCCGTGTCAAGTTTCTCCCTATCTTGACTAGTGTCGTAGGCGTAACTCATGTCAGGTATGGGCTCCAAAACCTTCCCACTCCTCAATGTCATAGCGCTTGCATTGTGTCAAGGATTTGGCTCAGTTTGGGATGGTAGTTTACCTTGGGACTCCGAGCGACTAATTGTGCACGTGAGTTTACTCCCTTGCTTATCCAACTCTTGCAAATGCACGTAATATTTTTGTTGGAATTTCTCAGTACTATTGGTTAGCCTTTCCACTATGGCTTCCAAAGACGACTTTAGGGGTGGTAACTGTTGATTTTGAGGTGGCCTTTGTTGGTACAGTTGACTGAACCGCGGATTCGACCCATAACTAAGATTCAGATGATCTTTCCACCCCACATTATACGAGTTTGAGTAGGGGTCATACCACCTCGGGGGTGGTCTTGGAAAGTTCCCGACAACATTCACTTGTTCTGTCGAATCTTCATATAGAATCGGACAGGAATCTGTCGGATGATCTGACTTAGTGCAAATTTCGCACAACCGTGCTGGGCCCTTTTATCTGTAAGCAAAGTTTGAACAACGTTAATCGGCTTATCAATTTTATCTTCTAGAGATAAAGAACTTAACCCATGAACCCATCTCGTGGGTTCTGTGGTCGGTCGAAATTGTTGAGAGTTAGCAGCAATGGTTGAAATAAACTCTCGCTCTTTGAGGCGTCATATTAACGAGTGCCCCCCACTTGCAGCATCTACCATTTTCATTTCCATCAGGAGTAATCCCTCATAAAAGTACTGCAATAGTGACTGTATAGTTAGTCCATGTTGTGGGCAACTTGCACACAACTTTTTGTATTGCTCTCGGTAATCGTAGAGCGATTCAGTCTCCTTCTGACGGATTCCTACGATGTCTCTCCTTAGTTTAGTTGCTCGAGTTGTAGGGAAGAACCTGTTAAGAAACAAACGAGACATGTCAGACCATGTGTTGACAAATCCTAGAGGTAAATAAAATATCCATTCTCTAGTAGAGTCGACTAGTGAGAAAGGAAAAGCATGAAGTTTGATTTGGTCTTCGGTTACTCCCTGAGGCTTCATGCTTGTGCACGCCATATGGAATTCCTTGAGGTGGGTGTGTGACAGCCCTAATGTGACCCTAGTCGGGAAGTGGTTTAGGGACCACAAAACCGAGTCATAAAAAATAATTAACCGTCATATTTGATGCTTATTATATGTATATATGCATGTGTGAAAATTTCATATTTGAATTTTGTTAATTGTAGGTGAATTTTAGTAAATAGGACTTATGTGAGAAAATTTAGAAATGTGCTAGGCAAATGTAAAGTGGCCTATTAATGCATGTTATAGAAATGATGGGTTTGCATGTCAAATTACCCAAAATTTGAGCTAGTGGCCGGCCATGCTATGGGTCATAGCTTATTATAAACATGGTGTGTTAATGTTTTATGTTAGAAAGAATAAAATAAAAGGGTTAATAATAAAATAAGGGGATGATGGGAGATGAAAACAAAGAAAAGAAAAAAAAATGTTCATCCTTTAACATCTTTGGCCGAAAATTCTAAGGAGAAAGGAAGAAGAAAGGTTGAAGAGGTTCGGCCATGCTTGTAACTAGGCTAAGGTATGTTTGATGTTGTGTTGATGAGGTATGAAGATGATAGAGTTTGAGTGCTCAACAAAAAGGATTGGATGTGAGTGTGTGTGAGAATTTGAAAAAGGTAGGTCTTAGCAACTTCATGTAACATTCGGCCATGGTAGTAAATAGAAGAGATAAATGGTAGTTAGGTGAATTAGAGTCTAGCAAATGAGCACATATGTGCATTAGTTACTAAATGGAGAAAAATCGGCTAACAAGTGTGTACTAAGGCCGAATATGATTTTGGATATCATTGGGCAATGTATGTGTTTTAAATTGATGGAATGGAGAGGATGCTTTGATTGTGTTATGAACAATTATATGTTAAATTAAGGTTTGCTAAGCTAGCTATTAAGGTGAAGTGCAAATGTTAGTATTTGATTGCTAGTGTATATATGTATACTAGCCGAGTTTGAATTTGAATAATGGTGTGAGCACCATGTGTTGTAATGAGATTGTTTGAGTGAATTCATAGATATTTATATGATGAATTCGGTTGTAGATATACATGCTTAAATAAGATGCACACATGAATGAATAGATAGATTGGTGTTGCATGTATTCGGTTATAGGCAAGCATAATGATGATTCTATCTTGACTTAGATAATCGGCTCAAGGAGAATATTAGCCAATATGTTGAATTTGGTTCATGATTTCATAAATATGACTCTAATGTCTAATATATATATATATGGACTAAGTACCTTGAGTTTCTCTTTGATGTTCAAAATGATTAAATCAATTTATTTGTTAAATTAAGCTCAAGAACAAAGGGGAACTAAATCCGATAAAGGAAAGGAAAAGGTGATCAAATAGCCGTTGAAATCGTTCGACAACATCCGAGGTAAGTTTTTGAGTAATGGAACTTAGATTATGATTCGATTAGATCATGTTATAAGCAAATCAAAATCATGCTCTTTGTATGTAGCTATTGAGCCGAAAATGATAATGCTTGATAAGTGACTTGTGTTTGAATTCTAGTTATGTAAATGAAATATAGATGTGTCATGATTTATTGATATGTGCATGAATATTTGGATGATAACCGGGCTAAGTACCGAAGGCATTTGTGCTAGTGACTAATTCCGGGCAAAGCCCCGAAGGCATTTGTGCGAGTTACTATATCCGGGCTAAGTCCCGAAGGCATTTGTGCGAGTTACCATATCCGGGCTAAGTCCCGAAGGCATTTCAGCGAGTAGCTATATCCGGCTAAATCCCGAAGGTACTTGGTTTGGGAACGAGCAATCTTGCTGTAATAATTTCAATTAATACGCTCGTAAAACCCCAACGATGAGGTATGTTTTGTATATGCATTGGAATAATTGATTCCTTTTTAAATAGTATTCGCTCAATCGATTACCAAGCTTCCGGCCTTTAGTCATGTTGATTCCTTATGTATGATTATAAGGGTGGGAAATGTGAAGTAGGTATGATTGTGAGAATATGTGTATATGAAATTATTCGTTTAGTCATATGAATGCTATACTTCAGTTGTGCATGATTTCATTACTCAAAACTTACTAAGCATTAAATGCTTATTCCGTTTCTTTGATTCTTTGTTTTATAGATTTTGGTTCGTCAGCTATCGGACTCGGGAGTGTCAAAGTCGAAGTTGCCCACACTATCAAAGCCCTTTGGTACTCTTTTAGTTGAATTCTGATAATGGCATGTATAGGGCTGCCCTTTTGTTGTTAGTCAAGTACTTTGGTATTGTATATATTTGGATAGCCATGCGAAAATGGCTTATATATTTTGAGCATAGCGTTATAATCATTTTGTATATATATGGTTATTGAGAGGTGTGGAAATGCTTGGCAATGATTAGCCATTGGAATGGTTAATCACGATCATATTTTTTGTGCTGTGTATGTTAAAGGGCTAGTTGAATCATGGAAATTATGAAATAGGTAAAGTCTACCTTAAAAACATATACCGACAGCAGCAGTGATGTGAATATGAAAAATCACTAAAAATAGTAGGAATAGAATTAAATTGTGAATAAATTATGTAATCAAAACTTGATAAATCTATTTTCATATGAAAGTAACGAAACGATCATATGAGCCGTATTTTGTGAGATGTTTAAGTTTTTGTGAAACAGGGGCAGAGCGGATTCTGGATCCCCTATTTTTACTTTGGAAATTCATTATAAATTAACCAGAGATAATTAGTAGTCATGCCATATATGTATAGATTCCTTTTCGAGTCTAATTTCTTTAGAAAGAAATAGCATAAGTATTGAAGCTCTGTACAAGGAGATATCTAAGTTGTAATGCATGAAGGTCAGAGTAGTCGAACCCTGAAATAGGGGAGACTTTAACTAATAAACTGTACTAATTGGCTTGACCAAAAATTTTAGAAAAAAATTTGTAGATGGACATATGAGTCTAGTTTCAGGAAAAATTTATGGAACTGGTTTTAGAGTTTTGGAACTCGAGATATGATTTTTAATGTGACAGTGATGCAGTTAGCCAGCTTGTGCGGAAATTTTAAAATGAACTGTGTTTTACAATGAAATAAGTCTGCTAACACCTCGTGATCGACTCCTACAACAGTCTCGGGCACGGGGCCTTACAATTTTATTGGTATCAGAGCTACGGTTTAGTCGATTCTAGGACTACCGTAATACGTTTGGGTCTAGCTATACATGCCATTATGTGATTATTTGATAGTGTGGTGATTTCTGACAATTGAAAATGTGTTTATTTATAGTAATGGATCCCGATCCCAACCGAGTGGTAGCTGATGATCTTGAGAGTGTAGCGCCTACTCCCACACAAGGGACAACGCCGGCGGACTCTCAACCTATTACTAGTAATCCGAATGATGAAGCTAGACAAGCTTTTTATAGCGTGATGAATGATTGGTTCAACCAATACATTCGAACTAATACGGCTGTTCCACAACCTCCATTCCCGACTAATACAACTCCCGTACCTACAATACCTCCGGTAACTGACCAAATAAGGTCAAATAAGCCCCCAGTTGACAGAATCCGAAAACACAGGGCTACTGAATTTAAAGCTACGGACAGCGATGATGCCGAGCAAGCTGAATTTTGGTTGGACAACACTATTCGGGTACTCGATGAGCTATTTGGCACCCCCGATGAGTGCCTAAAGTGTACTATCTCCTTGCTACGTGATTTTGCCTACTATTGGTGGAATACGTTGATTTCTGTTGTGCCCAGAGAGCAAGTAACTTGGGAGTTTTTCCAAACTGAGTTTCAGAAAAAGTATATCAGTCAAAGATTCATTGATCAAAAACGGAAAGAATTTCTTGAACTTAAACAAGGTTCCATGTCGGTTACTGATTATGAACGAAAGTTTGGAAGACTTAGCCGGTACGCTCGAGAATGCATTTCTTCAGAAGCTGTGATGTGTAAACGTTTCGAGGATGGACTGAACGATGATATAAAGCTGTATGTTGGCATTTTAGAAATCCGAGAATTTGTAGTACTTGTCGAGCGAGCTTGCAAAGCCGAGGAGCTCAATAAGGAGAAAAGAAAAGCTGATATGGGAGCAAAAGAGTTTCGTAAGAGATCTTCGGGAAAGCCCTTTCAACAGTCATCGAAGAAATTTAGAGATGATTTAGGCCGATCTAGAGACACTTCGGGCTTTTCTAGACGAGATCGTAATCGACCCCCTGTGGGTACACGAGTCACTTCGGTCGCCAGTGTTGGAAATGAACGTCGAGACAGAACAGAGTGCCAGTATTGTGGTAAATGGCATTCGGGGAGTTATAGATTCCATGACCGCTCCTGTTACAAGTACGGATCGGCTGACCACTTTATTAAGGATTGCCCAAGATTGTCTGAACAGAATGTAAATCAGAGTGGGAAAACGGGTGCTACCACTGCTCGGGGTAGACCATCTAGGAATACGGGCAATGCTAGTGGCGGTCAAAGAGGATCTAGAGATGCTACAACCAGATCTGAGGCTCGTGCTCCTGCTAGAGCTTATGCTATACATGCACGCGAGGATGCTTCCTCGCCAGATGTTATTACCGGTACTTTTACTCTCTTTGATACTAATGTGATTGCTTTGATTGATCCTGGTTCTACTCATTCTTATATATGTGAAACCTTAGCATCCAGTAAGACTTTACTTGTTGAGTCTACTGAGTTCGTAATTCGAGTGTCAAATCCCTTGGGTCGTTATGTACTTGTTGACAAAGTGTGTAAGAAATGTCCCCTAGTAATCCGAGGTTCCTGTTTTCCAGCCGATTTGATGCTTTTACCGTTTGATGAATTTGATGTTATCCTCGGTATGGATTGGTTGACCGTACATGACGTAATTGTAAATTGCAAAAGAAAAACCATTGATTTGAGGTGTGTAAATTACGAGATAATCCGAGTTGAGTCTACGGACTTGAATGGGTTGCCAGCTGTAATATCATCAATGTTGGCCCAGAAATATGTAAGAAAGGGGTGTGAAGCATACCTTGCGTATGTACTTGATGACAAAGAGTTAGAAAAGAAACCTGAATCTGTGCCAGTGGTTTTGAATACCCGGATGTTTTTCCCGAAGAATTACCGGGTTTACCACCTGTTCGGGAGGTAGAGTTTGGTATTGAGCTTGTACCTGGGACTACACCGATTTCGATAGCTCCGTATCGTATGGCACCAACCGAGTTAAAAGAGTTGAAAGCTCAGTTGCAAGAGTTGACGGATAGAGGTTTCGCTCGACCAAGTTTCTCACCTTGGGGTGCACCAGTATTGTTTGTGAAAAAGAAGGACGGAACCATGAGGTTGTGCATCGACTATCGTCAGCTGAATAAGGTGACAATAAAGAATAAATATCCAATACCGCGCATTGACGATTTGTTTGATCAACTAAAGGGAGCCTCAGTGTTTTCAAAGATAGATTTGAGATCGGGTTATTATTAGTTGCGAATTTGAGATTCGGACATACCCAAAACTGCTTTCAGAACGAGATACGGTCATTACGAATTCTTAGTGATGCCGTTTGGGCTCACTAATGCCCCCGCGGTATTTATGGATTTGATGAATCGGATCTTCAGACAGTATTTGGACCGGTTTGTAGTTGTGTTTATTGATGACCTCTTAGTCTATTCAAGAGATGAGACCGAACATGCTGAGCACCTGAGATTAGTGTTGCAGATTTTATGGGATAAGCAGTTATATGCTAAGTTCAGTAAGTGCGAGTTCTGGTTAAAAGAGGTTAGCTTCTTGGGTCATGTGGTATCTGCATCGGGCATCCGAGTTGATCCGAGCAAAATTTTAGCCATACTTAACTGGAAGCCCCCGAGAAATATTACTGAGGTTCGGAGCTTTTTGGGACTTGCCGGTTACTACAGACGGTTTGTAAAGGGTTTCTCGATGATAGCCACACCAATGACGAAGCTACTTCAGAAAGATGTTAAGTTCGAATGGTCAGAAAAATGTCAGAAAAGTTTCGATCAACTAAAAACTTACTTGACTGAAGCTCCAGTGCTAGTGCAGCCTGAATCAGGCAAAGAGTTTGTCATTTACAGTGACGCATCTTTACTTGGGTTGGGTTGTGTATTGATGCAAGAAGGTCGAGTTGTAGCTTATGCGTCGAGACAATTGAAGCCACCTGAGAAAAATTATCCAACCCATGATCTCGAACTAGCTGCCATCGTATTCGCTTTGAAAATATGGCGACATTACTTATTTGGTGAGAAGTGCCATGTATATTCGGATCACAAAAGTCTCAAATATTTGATGACTCAAAGAGACTTGAATCTGCGACAAAAACTTTGGCTCGAGTTGTTAAAAGATTATGAGCTTGTCATTGACTATCACCCAGGAAAGGCTAATGTGGTTGCAGATGCTTTGAGTCGTAAAGCACTGTTTGCTTTACGAGCGATGAATGTACACTTGTCCGTTCTATCCGGCAATGTGTTAGTAGCGGAATTAAAGGCTAGACCATTGTTGATTCATCAAATTCGTGAAGCTTAGAAAGTCGATGATGAATTAGTTGCAAAACGGGCTGAATGTGTTTCGAATATGGAATCAGAGTTTCAAATTGATGATGACGATTGTTTGAGGTTCAGAATTCATTTGTGTGTTCCAAGAAATTCAGAACTTATTTCGACGATTCTGAACGAAGCTCATTGTAGGTGAATGTCAATTCACCCGAGGAGTACGAAAATGTACAACGATCTGAGACGCCAGTTTTGGTGGCATGGTATGAAACGAGACATTTCCGATTTTGTTTCGAAGTGTTTAATATGCCAACAAGTGAAAGCGGAACATCAAGTGCCTACAGGTTTACTTCAGCCGATCATGGTACCTGAATGGAAATGGGAACGAATCACGATGGATTTTGTATCTGGGTTACCATTGTCGGCGAGTAAGAAAGATGCGATTTGGGTTGTTGTTGATAGATTGACTAAGTCGGCTCATTTTATTCCCGTACGTACGGATTATTCATTGGATAAACTAGCTGAATTGTATGTTTCTCAGATTGTGAGATTACACGGGGTACCCATTTCTATTGTGTCGGATAGAGATCCGAGATTCACCTAGCGATTTTGGAAGAAATTGCAAGAAGCTTTGGGTACCAAGTTGTATTTTAGCACCGCTTTTCATCCCCAAACCGATGGTCAATCCGAGCGGATAATTCAGATACTCGAGGATATGTTAAGATGTTGCATCCTTGAGTTTAGTGGTTCATGGGAACGGTATTTGCCTTTGATTGAATTCGCTTACAACAATAGTTTTCAATCAAGTATTAAGATGGCACCTTACGAGGCTTTGTACGATCGTAAATATCGTACACCATTGTTTTGGACCGAGCTCTGTGAAAGTAAGATTTTCGGAGTTGATTTGATTAAAGATGCTGAGCAGAAAGTAAGAATAATTCGTGAAAGTCTGAAGGCAGCATCCGATCATCAGAAGTCATACGCGGATTTAAAACGAAGAGATATTGAGTATCAGGTGGGAGACAAAGTGTTTCTTAAGGTTTCACCTTGGAAGAAGATACTCAGATTTGGCCGTAAGGGCAAACTGAGTCCGAGATTCATTGGGCCGTATGAAATCTCCAAACGAGTTGGTCCAGTTGCATATAGGTTGCTTTTACCCCCTGAACTTGAAAGGATTCACAACGTTTTTCATGTTTCGATGCTTCGACGTTACAGATATGATCCTTCGCACATAATTAGTCCATCAGAGGTTGAAATTCAATCTGACTTGAGTTATGAAGAAGAGCCGATTCATATCATAGCTCGTGAAGTGAAAGAGTTGCGAAACAAAAGGGTTCCGTTAGTAAAGGTGTTATGGCTCAAACACGGAATCGAAGAAGCTACTTGGGAAACCGAGAACTCTATGAAAGAACGATACCCAAACCTATTTACCGGTAAGATTTTCGGGGACGAAAATTTCTTAAGTGGGGGAGAGTTGTGACAGCCCTAATGTGACCCTAGTCGGGAAGTGGTTTCGGGACCACAAAACCGAGTCATAAAAAATAATTAACCGTCATATTTGATGCTTATTATATGTATATATACATGTGTGAAAATTTCATATTTGAATTTTGTTAATTGTAGGTGAATTTTAGTAAATAGGACTTATGTGAGAAAATTTAGAAATGTGCTAGGCAAATGTAAAGTGGCCTATTAATGCATGTTATAGAAATGATGGGTTTGCATGTCAAATTACCCAAAATTTGAGCTAGTGGCCGACCATGCTATGGGTCATAGCATATTGTAAACATGGTGTGTTAATGTTTTATGTTAGAAAGAATAAAATAAAAGAGTTAGTAATAAAATAAGGGGATGAAGGGTGATGAAAACAAAGAAAAGAAAAAAAAAATGTTCATCCTTTAACATCTTTGGCCGAAAATTCTAAGGAGAAAGGAAGAAGAAAGGTTGAAGAGGTTCAGTCATGCTTGTAACTAGGCTAAGGTATGTTTGATGTTGTGTTGATGAGGTATGAAGATGATAGAGTTTGAGTGCTCAACAAAAAGGATTGGATGTGAGTGTGTGTGAGAATTTGAAAAAGGTAGGTCTTAGCAACTTCATGTAACATTCGGCCATGGTAGTAAATAGAAGAGATAAATGGTAGTTAGGTGAATTAGAGTCTAGCAAATGAGCACATATGTGCATTAGTTACTAAATGGAGAAAAATCGGCTAACAAGTGTGTACTAAGGCCGAATATGATTTTGGATATCATTGGGCAATGTATGTGTTTTAAATTGATGGAATGGAGAGGATGCTTTGATTGTGTTATGAACAATTATATGTTAAATTAAGGTTTGCTAAGCTAGCTATTAAGGTGAAGTGCAAATGTTAGTATTTGATTGCTAGTGTATATATGTATACTAGCCGAGTTTGAATTTGAATAATGGTGTGAGCACCATGTGTTGTAATGAGATTGTTTGAGTGAATTCATAGATATTTATATGATGAATTCAGTTGTAGATATACATGCTTAAATAAGATGCACACATGAATGAATAGATAGATTGGTGTTGCATGTATTCGGTTATAGGCAAGCATAATGATGATTCTATCTTGACTTAGATAATCGGCTCAAGGAGAATATTACCCAATATGTTGAATTTGGTTTATGATTTCATAAATATGACTCTAATGTCTAATATATATATATGGACTAAGTACCTTGAGTTTCTCTTTGATGTTCAAAATGATTAAATCAATTTATTGGTTAAATTAAGCTCAAGAACAAAGGGGAACTAAATCCGATAAAAGAAAGGAAAAGGTGATCGAATAGCCGTTGAAATCGTTCGACAACATCCGAGGTAAGTTTTCGAGTAATGGAACTTAGATTATGATTTGATTAGATCATGTTATAAGCAAATCAAAATCATGCTCTTTGTATGTAGCTATTGAGCCGAAAATGATAATGCTTGATAAGTGACTTGTGTTTGAATTCTAGTTATGAAAATGAAATATAGATGTGTCATGATTTATTGATATGTGTATGAATATTCGGATGATAACCGGGCTAAGTCCCGAAGGCATTTGTGCTAGTGACTAATTCCGGGCTAAGCCCCGAAGGCATTTGTGCGCGTTACTATATCCAGGCTAAGTCCCGAAGGCATTTGTGCGAGTTACTATATCCGGGCTAAGTTCCGAAGGCATTTGAGCGAGTAGCTATATCCGGCTAAATCCCGAAGGTACTTGGTTTGGGAACCAACAATCTTGCTGTAATAATTTCAATTAATACGCTCGTAAAACCCCAACGATGAGGTATGTTTTGTATATGCATTGGAATAATTGATTCCTTTTTAAATAGTATTCGCTCAATCGATTAACAAGCTTCCGGCCTTTAGTCATGTTGATTCCTTATGTATGATTATAAGGGTGGGAAATGTGAAGTAGGTATGATTGTGAGAATATGTGTATATGAAATTATTCGTTTAGTCATATGAATGCTATACTTCAGTTGTGCATGATTTCATTACTCAAAACTTACTAAGCATTAAATGCTTATTCCGTTTCTTTGATTCTTTGTTTTATAGATTTTGGTTCGTCAGCTATACTTAGGACTATCAAAGTCAAAGTCGCCCACACTATCAAAGCCCTTTGGTACTCTTTTAGTTGAACTCTGATAATGGCATGTATAGGGCTGCCCTTTTGTTGTTAGTCAAGTACTTTGGTCTTGTATATATTTGGATAGCCATGCGAAAATGGATTATATATTTTGAGCATAGCGTTATAATCATTTTGTATATATATGGTTATTGAGAGGTGTGGAAATGCTTGGCAATTATTAGCCATTGGAATGGTTAATCACGATCATATTTTTTGTGCTATGTATGTTAAAGGGCTAGTTGAATCATGGAAATTATGAAATAGGTAAAGTCTACCTTAAAAACAGATACCGACAGCAGCAGTGATGTGAATATGAAAAATCACTAAAAATAGTAGGAATATAATTAAATTGTGAATAAATTATGTAATCGAACCTTGATAAATATTTTTTCATATGAAAGTAACGAAACAATCATATGAGCCGTATTGTGTGAGATGTTTAAGTTTTCGTGAAACAGGGCCAGAGCAGATTCTGGATCCCCTATTTTGACTTTGGAAATTCATTATAAATTAACCAGAGATAATTAGAAGTCATATCATATATGTATAGATTCATTTTCGAGTCTAGTTTCTTTAGAAACAAACGGCATAAGTATTGAAGCCCTGTACAAGGAGATATCTAAGTCGTAATGTATGAAGGTCAGAGTAGTCGAACCCTGAAATAGGGGAGACTTTAACTAATAAATTGTACTAATTGACTCGACCAAAAATTTTAGAAAAAAATTTTTAGATGGACATATGAGTGTAGTTTCAGGAAAAATTTACGGAATAGGTTTTTGAGTTTTGGAACTCGAGATATGATTTTTAAGGTGACAGTGACGCAGTTAGCCAGCTTGTCTGGAAATTTTAAAATGAACTGTGTTTTACAATGAAATAAGTCTGTTAACACCTCGTGATCGACTCCGGCAATGGTCTCGGGCACGGGGCGTTACAGGGTGTGTGGGTTTTCGCTCTGTAGTCCACGAAAAGTAGGTAGTAAATGAATCAAACCAGATTTTAACTCGAACGGCGCTCATCCTATCGGATAGGTTATACATAAAGGTTGTTGTTCATCCAGAGTTGTCGCGAGCTAGCATTCCGTTTGCTCAGCCATCTTGTTTGGTTCATCAAACGAGAAAATCTCTTCAGTGTATGATATGGTTTCGAATCCAGGATTTGGCCGTTTACCACGTTGTGTGGCTTCCCTTCGTAGTTGTCAGGCCAATTTCTCAATTTCTGGTTCAAACTATAGAGTTCCCGGTTTTGATCTGGTCATAAGGTAAACAAACAAAAGTTAAAATAATATCTCCAATCCCCGTCAACGGTGCCAAAATTTGATGGGCATCGAAACCACCAAAAATAATTCCTACAAAAATAACTCTAAATTGTAGTAAAGATTGGTAGTAGGCTCGAGTCTACAGTGATTGGATGTTGTAATCAACTCTATGTTCACTTATGAACAGAATATTCGTTGCGTCAAAGGTCATGTCATGAGTCGTGCCCACGACTCCAATGTACCTGTAACGAAAATAAACAAGTAAATCAGGGGGTTTGAGAATGTTTAAGAAAGTAAATAATCTAATCAGCTTAAATAAACAATTGATTAATATTGAAAATAAATGTAAAGTGGAAATAAATTCAGGATTTCAAAAAAAAAGAATAATAAGCCTTAGCCTGAGACTCGATAAATTCTGTGTTAAGAATCAATCCTCAAAAAATTAATCGTCTCCTCCAAACGATAAGCTGGTTATAGTAGTTAAGAATGTCCTAATCACCAATTCTTCCTCTAGTAACTGGTCCCAGTACGACCAGCAAACCAACCTTTACCGATTATCTAACCGAGATATATGTGTTCTCGATTCAAGATTCTGGCAGTCTTGCGCTCTGAAGAACCTAAATCGAATTAATGGCCTTAACTGCATGGGTCATTTAAACCCGATCACTTCTTCCTTGATTTGTTCTCGAAGATCCTAATACAGCATGACTAACTTGTTTCTCCAACTGTCAGCAAACACGACTTCAACCCAATGTGCACTTTTTGACTTGAAATCAAGTTAACCTTAAGGAATGAGTTGTCAATCCTGATACTTAGGAAAAATATGAATACCAATTGGAAGGATTTTTAGCATGAATACTTATCTCACAATTCCCGGCCAAAAAGAACACTGGCCTAACGCTAAGATCGAATTTAGTGTAGCTTGTATTTAATTATGCTTGTAAGTTGTGGAAGGTGATTGGATTTGTGTGAAAGCTAGTGGAAATTGGGAAGAAAAAGTACTTAGAAATCAATTAGGCCAATTTTAAAAGAACAAAGAAATGTAAATGGAACAACAGAATTCCCTTGCCCAAATTGAAAGGAAAAATAATTTAATTCTATTCAATTCCAAATTGAAGTAGGAATGTAAAATTAAGGGATGCCTTTCTAAAGGACATTAAGACCCTATTTATATACATAGAGTTTTCTATTTTTGACCTTAACTAATTTAAATAAAATCAAAATGAAATAAAATAAGAATAAAATAAGATTTTTTTCCTATTTTTGGCTTCTACAAAGTCAAAATTTCTGATGAGTCCTTGGCCTTTCTCCACATTTTTTAGTCAGCCTCATTTTTATTGATTGTGTTTAAATTTGGTTCTTTTCTGCACGTTTTTGTCTCTTAGCGTCCCAATTGCATCCCTGACAAGATTAAAACATAAAAGTACTAATTTAGCAGGGATCAATTAAGAAATAAATCGAATTAAACACAAAATACATGCAAATTAATATGTTATCATACGAGGAATAAAAGTATTAGTAATTATTGTTTTCCTATTATTTAGTCGACAAATTGGAGTGATAGGTTTAAAATTAAAATGACCAAACTAATCTAATTAAGAACTCAATAGAGAATGAATTAGGAAAATAATTGAATAATAACCAATGAGAGAGACAATGCCAAAGAAAGAATCCATCTAGACTTCATCTATTATTATGAATCTGAATTAAACAATTTATTCACTTGGTATCTTGATCCATGGAAATCCCTAAATTATGTTAATATCTTTTTCGAGAGTAAGAACAATTGACTCTAGGTTAATTAATTGAAATCTCTTTCTAATTAAAACCCCTATCGTTGCATTAACTCGATCTATGGATTCCCTTATTAGATTTGACTCTAATCCGATATATTTATGTCATCCTATTTCTAGGATTGCATGCAACTCCACTCAATTATACTAGATCTACTTTTAAACAGGGGCTTTTCCTCTACTGAGTTAAGCACATTAAACATGAATTAATATCCCAAAAATATTAAAATGTGAAATAAGTACACTAAATTGAGAACAATAATTAAGTATTTATCACGTAAAATAGAAATCAAATAATAAAATTCATCTTAGGTTTCATCTTCCCTAAGTATCTAGGGAATTAGTTTATAATCTTGAATAAAAACATCTCAAAGTCAGAAAAACTACAAGAAACAAATAAACTCATAAAAACTTCAGAAGAAATTAAAAAGAGGTCTTCGATATTGATGGACATCTTCTTCAGAGTTGACTCCAATGGTGTTCTTCGCGTTGTTTCTTCAATATTCTTTGAGGGCTCTCATATATCTTCTTCTATTTGGTATTTATAGACTTTAGAATGCTTAGAAAGCCTAAAATTTACGTTTTTCCGTGTGTTTGGGAAGCAGGTTGTGAAATCAACAGGGGTTAGTACAGGGGTGTGTGTCCAACCCGTGTGGTTAACATGGGCGTATGTCCAGCCTGTGTGGCTCCTAAAATCTACTTTTATTTCTCCTATTTTCACTCATTTTGCTACCAAATTCTCACTTAAGTATAAGAACATAAATTAAAAGGATTAGGAGCATCAAATTCACCAATTTGCATAAATAATCATTCAAAAAACATATTAGGAATAAGATTAATTAAAATATGTTAGTTTTATCATTTATCAGTTGTAATAAATAAGAAAAGTGTGCAAAAAAGAAAAGGGTTTAAAATCCTCGAGATATGACTAAAACTTTATGTAAGGAGAGAATTAGAGTAGCCATGAGAAAGGGTGGGCAAGGACGGGTGATAAACGCCAAATTATACATATTTTTACCCCAAATACTTAGTATATTTATGGATGTTTGTTACTAGATTTGTGGATTTTGGTGCTCTTAATCCGGTTATTTCATGTTTTGTACTCAGGAGAGCACCAAGAGTCAAAGGGAGCCAAAAATGAGCCAAAAAGGGACAAAACGGACCAAATCAAGAAGATAACACGACCTAAGCCTTGCCACACGGGCTGTTCACACGCCCGTGTCTTTCGAGGGTGTCGACCAAGGCTTTCATGATTCACACGGCCTAGCCATTGACCCATACGACCATGTACAATTTAACAGATCGAACACGGCTTGGCAATCACGTCACACGGCCTGGCACACGGGCGTGTCCCTTTTTCAAAGAGTTGTATTTTACACGGAAAACGATACTTAGGGAGGAAGAAAGCCAATCCAAAGCCTATATAAACACCCTAAGTATGACTTAGAAAGGCCCGCTCCCCTCTAGAACTTTTCTGGAGAACAAAACCACACGTCGGGAATTACTTGAAGGAAGCCAGACGATCCATCTCAAAAGCCGGAGCTACTCCAAGACTAAAGATCTCTCTCTGAATTCCTTCAAGGGTTTTAAAGTTTTTTTTATGTTTTTTTATTTTCATACTTTTGAGATGTTTTCTTATTTAGTTATGAACTAAATCCCCTAAATACCTAAGGGGAATGAAACCTAAGACGAATCTTGTTATTATTTTCTGAATCGTATGATAAATATTTAACTTGTTCTTAATTATGTATTCTTAATTCTTGTTTTGATATCCCAGGATACTGATTCAAAACATGCTCTTATTCAAAGAAGGAATAGACCCTGTTTAAGAGTACATTTGTCATAATTAAGCGGAGTTGATTGTGTGCCTAGAAATAGGGTGACAAGATTTTTTCGAATTAGGGTGAAACCTAATAAGGGGATCCATAGATCGAGTTAATGCAACCCTAGAGTATTAATTAGAGAAAAGTCTTCAATATAGGGATTAGAAGTTATTAGTCTTGAATAGGGATAATAACATAACTTAGGGATCTCTATGGAATAAGTTGAATGAATAAATCGTCCAATTCGGAGCCAGAATAACAAGTAAAGTCTAGGTGGATTTTTCCTTAGGTATTGTCTCAAGTCAATCGATTTTTCCAAAAGCAATTCCCCAATTCTTTTCTCTGTGCGTTCCTAGTTTAAATAATTAGTTAAATTAAAACAAACCCTTTTATTCTTAGGCTAGATAATAAAAAGATAGTTATTACTAGTACTTTTTGTTCCCTTGGGTACGATATCCCGGTCTTGCCATTACTATACTATTGTTCGATAGGTGCGCTTGCCTTTTTGTCGTGATAATAGTTAGTCTAGGTTCGATCTTCATTATAAATATTTATTACTTGTTACGAATCATGCGATCAATGGGTAGTTACCAATTCCATTAAAGAACTGACAACAATAGGGTAATCTCTTAAATTTTATTGATAGACCACAAAGGTATATATATTTATATAGTAGTAGTTATGTAAGAATCAAATTGTTAAAAGATAATATCCCATAATAATATATTAGAATATCCCATTTGGAATCAAATTGCTAAAATATAATATCCCATAATAATATCCTAACACCCCCTCAAGTTGAAGCATGCAGATCATAAATGCCTAATTTGATAAGAAGATTTTCAAATTACGGTTTACCAAGCGCCTTTGTAAAATTGTCAGGCAATTTGAATGGATGTCGGAACATAAGACGGTGTAATCAACCTATCCTGGATTGCATCCCTAATAAAGTGACAATCCATTTCAATATGTTTAGTACGCTCATGAAATGCAGGATTTTGTGCAATATGCAACGCAAATTGACTATCACGAAATAAAAGAATTGCTTTAGAATGATGAACAACTAAGCTCGATAGCAAGGCCTTCAGCCACTTCAGCTCACAAGTAATGAAAGCCATAGACCTATACTCAACCTCAACAGAAAAATGGGAAACAATATGATGTTTCTTTGTTTTCCTGGAAATAGGAGATTGCTCCAAAAAGACAAGCCAGCCAGTAAGAGAATGCCAAGTTAACAGACAATCAGCCAAATCCGAATTACAACACCCTTTTAAGGACAAATTACTATCAAATCTCAAAATAATCCCTTGGCCAGGAGATCCTTTCAAGGATCAGACAACGCATAGAGCCGCATCCCAATGCTTCTGCCTTGACTCATGCTTAAACTAGGATATGACATGAATTGAGTATGCCAAATTCAGGCTGGTCACTGCCAAATAAATCAAACGACCCATTAACCATCTATAGTTAGAAGTAGTGAGCAAGATCGGTGGTTTGATATCAAGTAGCAAGAAAATCCCATATCTATTTTGTTGTTTCAAGCTTATCAAACTGCGCATAAATATCATGAACAAAAGTACTACAAAACCAAGTGATAATTTGATAATTCTTACTATCTCAATCTACCAAATGGTCTTTATACTTGGTAACAGTCTTATTCGTCTCACAAACAGGTTTAATATCTCATCTCTGGTAACAATGCGCCACAATTTTTGGCAATAATGTAGCTACGCATCCCAAAAGCCCAAAGATTACAATTTGTCCCATCTAGATGGGGCAGGAAATCTCCATTTTCTCCACGATAGAGACAAATTGTATAGAAAAAGAGTGAAGAACTAGGAGTAGAAGAGCAAAAAATGGTAGGAGCAGTTTGATTAACGGATAGAAAATGAGAAAGAAATAGGGACGATGATGCCTAAAACAGGACCACAAAAGCAGAGAAAAAAACGAAGGGGAACCTAAGCTCTTGATACCATGTTATTAAAATTAGGAAAAGAAAGAGGAATGAATCTATTGTTGTACAAGTGCTAGGTATTTATACTAGTACTTGGGAATTATACATGAAAACTAACTAATCAAAATCCTAAGTTATAGCCCAATTTGCATGCTAAAATATATATTTACATTAACCAAGTGGTAAAGAATTTGTATATAAATTTTATTAAAACATGTGTTCGATCTTTGAATATGTGATATATAATTTTTTTATTTAAATATTATATAAAAGTAAGAAAAGACAAAAACACCATCATAATAACATCAATTATCATTTAAAAGAAATATTATATTAATCTTTTTTCTAATTGAGTTGATATTTGGTTAACTTATGATATCAACGCAGACAACAATTTTATAATAAGTATAGATATATAATTATAAAAAATTCTTTACTATTATTTTTTAAATTTATCCAATTATATTCAATAGTTTTATAGATTTAATTTTTTTACTAGTTAGTAATATATGATGTTTTTTTAAGTAAAATTTAAACAATTATGACAAAATTAATTAAGTTTACATTAATATATTATTAAGTTAATTAATATTAGTTTTTTTATTATATAATAATTATTAATATATTAATAAATTATTTTTAATGTAAATTGACTAATAATAAAAACATTCTGCACAGAAAACCAATCCAAAAGTAGCCTAAATAAGCTCACTGCTTGGCATAGAAGGAGATTAAAATAGGAAAACAAGCCCAGATCTCACATTCTCAATATCAAGCCAAATGGTTTTTTATTTCTTTTAAAGAAAATCAAGCCAATATACCCTATAAAAAGAGAAAGATCAAGGCACTATAGTTAAAAACATGTAACCATGCCATATAATATAGTAATTACTTATCTCATCCCTTAATTATAAGTTGGAGTTTGATTTCCTTTCATAAAATCCAATATATTCTTTAAAAAGAATTTAAAAAATAAAGCCAATTTTTTTACCTTTTAAAATCTAACTACCTAAACCGATCACTTTTCCCATATAAAAACAGAAAACAACAAAGACCGAAGCATAAGTGGCTCATTCAATTTCAGCGGGGTGTGCCGAGAAACCGCATGCCTCCATGCAGTCTATGGAACGATGCAACGCTTACGCTTGGAATTTAGAAACGAGCTTTCATATTTTCCAAAGAACTATCACAATGGCACGTTTCGCTTTTTCATTTTTGCCTCATTTTGGCAGCCCTTTTATATCTCTTCTCTTGCCGGTTACTTAAGTCAACCACACCCAACACAATGAGAGATGTAATTCAAGAAACCCTCTCTATTTATCGTAACGAGCTCGTTTCTCTTTTTTCCAGGTCTTGTCTTATTCTTTCTTCATGCATACATGTTTTTACTGTGTCTGAAAATGAAGTGTTTCCTATAGTTTCATACAGTTTAATTCAAGTTTAAGAGACTCAAAGCTTTTTGTATATGAAGGTATGTTTCTGGGGGAAAAAATATTTTGCAGTCTCATCACCTGACTGATGAGCTAATCGAATCCGCTAAAGAAGATGAAACCATGCATAAACTCAGAGATGGTCCCTTTTTCAAATTCCTACAGTCTACACAAGTAAAATTTGCTTATCTCAAAATGATTATTAGAAAGTAGAACATTGTTGATACTGGGATTTGGTTTGGTCTAAGTGGTTGTGGGTGACACACAAGAAAGTACCAGATGTGTAGTATCAACGAACATATAAATGTATGCATGCATCTATGTATATATTACTACTGGAATTAATGTGCTTTCAACTTTGTACTTTGAAGGAAGCTATAGTTCTTTCTCCATTTGTGGTAATAGCAGTTCGCCCAAAGCCAGGTGTATGGGAATATTTTCGGGTTAATGGTTATGAACTCACTGTGGATCATTTGAGTGTTTCAGAGTATCTTCGGTTCAAGGAAGAACTTGTCGATGGAGGGTAAGAATTTCTTTTTTTTTCTCTTCTTTAATATTTGAGATTATAAGTTTATGCTTTCATCTCCAATACAAAATATACTCTGAAGCTAGTAACTTGCTAACATGTTTGAATGTTATTGCATTTATTAGACAAGCTGGTTTTAACCACATTTTATCGTTTAACTTTGGAAGTGGAATTTTTCCTTTAGGTGCATAGACAGCTATATTGCTGAAGTTGGTCTCCATGCAGCACAAGCAGTCAAGAAGCAACACATGCAGTCGAGCCATGCATGCAGCAGTTAAAGTTCAATGTTGCTGTCCAATTCGAACTTGTATTTTGTTATGTTTTTTTAATCTAGTTAAATTTGAACCAAGTTGATGATGTCTTTGATGTATTTTGTTGACATTTGAGCTGATAAAACAGCTTTTCCAAGTGTGCAAGCATAGTCTTTCATTTTCAATGTAATTAGTGGAGTTAAGTAGTGTTTGGGTGATGTTAGCCTTACCTTGATCAGAAAATATTTTTGATATTTGTATTAGCATTATGCCATTGTTCAAGTTAATGAAAATTCATTAGAATTATTCATTCAAAAATACTCTCCATTCTTTGCTTTTCAATTCCTCTTTTGATTTCTGTTTTGTTTCTTCAGCAAGCATCAAGCTTTGTTGCACAAGTTTCAATCTAAACTTGTTTCTTCTTTATTCTCAACACCAACAATTGGTATCTAGGGCTATAATCTTAGTGGAACTATTTTCTTTTCAACTTTAAAATCGATGGCTTCATCAGGCTTCTCACCAACTGCATCACCAGTCTTCAATGGAGAAGGCTATCACATATGGGTGCTCAAGATGAGGACCTACCTGCAGGCATTTGACCTAAGGTATGTGGTCAACTCAGATGTTGAACCTGCACCACTCAGTGCAAACCCAACAGTAGCTCAGATCAGGCAACATGCCGACGAAAGGACCAAGAGGCATAAAGCCATGTCCTGTATTCAAAACTGTGTCTCAGATGTGATCTTCACAAGGATCATGGCCTGTGAGACACCAAAGTAGGCCTAAGATAGACTGAAGGAGGAGTTTCAAGGGACTAAGAGAACTAGGCAACAGCAACTTCTGAACTTGAGAAGGGACTTCGAGAACTTGAAAATGAAGAAGGGCGAAACTGTCAAACAATACTCAGACAGGATAATAGCTGTAGTAAACAGTATAAGGCTCCTTGGAGAGCAATTCAATGAAGCAAGGATAGTGGAGAAGGTGCTTCGACCTTACCTGAGAGGTATGAAGCAAAAATATCTTCCCTCAAAGACTCAAGGGACCTGACTAGCATCACTTTAACTGAGCTGATCAATGTTCTCTATGCACAAGAGCAAAGAAGAGCCAACAGACTGGAGGAGCACCAGGAGGGTGCTTTCCAAGCCAAAACCAAGTCTACCTCAAGCACCAATGCCTACAAAGGTAAGAAAACTTGGAGAGAGAAGCCTAAGTCAGATGCTCCCATGAAAATGGGATAGTCCCTACAGGCATTGCAAAAGGCCTGGTCATCCAGAGGCCAAATGCTGGTTTAGGCCAGATGTGCAATGCCAAAACTGTAAAAATATGGGCCATGTTGAAAGAGTCTGCAAAGACAAAGGCAAACCAAGACAAAATCAACCCCAACAATAAAATGTTGAGGCTCGGGTAGCCAAAAAAGACAGTGACCAGGAGGAATAAGTTTTTTATGTGTCATGCTCTGTAGCTCAGAAGAAAGTCTCAAATGGATGGCTTCTAGACAGTGGTTGTACTAATCATATGACACCAGATGCTGCCATCTTCAAAACATTAGACAGAAGCTACAAAACAAAGGTGAAGATAGGAAATGGTCACTTCATCAAGGCAAAAGGCAAAGGTGATGTCCTAATAAGCACTCTAACAGGCAATAAACTAGTCTCAAATGTGCTGTTGGTACCTGAAATTGATAGAAATTTGCTTAGTATAGCTCAGTTGCTTAAGAAGGGCTATATTGTTGTATTCAAGGGCAATGAGTGCCAAATCAGTGATCCAAAAGGATCCATGCTTATAACAGTAGGCATGACAGACAAGAGTTTTGTTGTGGACTGGAACAAAGGCCTAGATAGTGCCTATGCTGCTTCTTCAGATGAATCCAAGCTTTGGCATCAAAGACTTGGTCATGCCAACTACAGATCCATGGACCAGCTAAGTAAGCAGGATCTGGTTGAAAACTTCATCAACTCAGTTGAGAATGAGGATGTTTGTGAGTCATGTCAACTTGAAAAGCAAGCCAGGCAGCTATTTCCTTCAAACAAGGCCTGGAAAGCCTTTGAAAGACTATAGCTCGTGCACACTGATGTGTGTGGCCCTATGACAACTCAGTCACTGAATAAAAGTAAGTATTTCATTCTGTTTATTGATGATTGCTCAAGATACTGCTGGATTTACTTTTTGAAGCATAAATCAAAGGTGGCCTCAGTGTTTTGAAAGTTCAAGGCTGCTTCTGAAATAGAAACAGGTTGCAAGCTTAAGACCTTAAGGCCTGATAATGGAACTGATTATACTTCAGCTTAGTTTCAAGCCTTTTATGTTGAACAAGGTATCAAACATCAGCTTACTAATACTTACACACCTCAACAGAATGGTGTAAGTGAAAGAAAGAATAGAAGTCTAATGGATATAGCAAGGTACTTGTTGTTTGAGAAGAATCTACCCAAGAACTTGTGGGCTGAGGCAGTCAACATAGCTGTGTACATTCAGAATAGGCTTCCAACCAAGGCTTTGGCTTACAAAACACTATTTGAAGCCTGGTTTGGGTTCAAGCCATCACTGGCTCACCTGAGGGTCTTTGGTTGCCTGTGTTATGCATAAGTACCTGCTGTAAAAAGAGACAAGTTGGATAAAAAAGCTCAAGCAGGCATTCTGGTAGGCTATAGCTCAGTCAAAAAGGGCTATAGGATCTTGGATCCTTCAACAAACAAGGTGCTACTAAGCAGAGATGTAGTGTTCAATGAGAAAGCAAGCTGGAATTGGGAGAAGAATGAACTAGAGACAGTTTCTGAAGAACTTGTGGCTGATCAGACTGAGGCTGATCAACATTGTCCTGAAATGGACATTGATGATGAACCAGTTAGCGGTTCAAGGACAATGGCTGACATTTATGAAAGGGCTCAAGTGGCTCAAGTAGAACCAAGTTGTTTTGAAGATGTTGAAGCTCATGAAGGTTGGAAACAAGCAATGTATAATGAAATTGCCATGATTGAGAAGAACCAAACATGGGAGTTAGTTGCAAGACTAGCCAACAGACATGTCATTGGGGTAAAATAGATTTATCGAGCCAAGCAGAATGCAGATGGGAGCTTAAACAAACTTAAAGCTAGGCTAGTTGTGAAAGGGTTCAGTCAGAGATATGGCTTGGACCACATGGAGACATTTGCACCAGTGGCCAGGCTAGACATCATCAGGTTGCAGGTTGTTTTAGCTGCACAAATGCAATGGAAGATCCATCAACTTGATGTAAAGTCTACATTTCTCAATGGCTTCCTTGAAGAAGAAATCTACATCGACCAGCCTCAAGGATTTGTTGTGTCTGGAAAGGAACACATGATATACAAGCTTAAAAAGGCCTTGTATGGCCTGAAACAAGCTCCTAGAGCCTGGTATAGCAGGATAGACAGCTATTTGATTAGTTTGGGATTTGAAAGGAGCTCTAGTGAGCCAACATTGTATGTCAAGAAGGAGCAAGCTAAAACTCAGCTCATTTTGTCCCTGTATGTTGATGATCTTTTGGTCACAAGAAGAGACCAAACAATGTTTGCTGATTTTAAAGCCAAAATGGAGTAGGAGTTTGCGATGTCTGATCTTGGAAGGATGACCTACTTTCTTGGAATGGAGGTGTCACAAACCGAAAATGGAATATTCCTAAGCCAGAAAACCTTTGCCTACAAAATTTTGACCAAGTTCACCATGCAAAACAGTAAAGCAACAAGCACTCCTGTTGCTATGAAAGAAAAACTATCGAGCCAAGTCATTTTTGAGCAAGTTGATGAATCTGTTTATAGGAGTCTAGTTGGTTGTTTACTATACCTGACTGCCACTAGACCAAACATTATGTTTGGTGTAAGCTTACTCTCAAGATTCATGCATTGCTCCAATCAAAAATATTTTCAAGTAACAAAAAGGGTTCTCAGGTACATCAAAGGTACCCTGAGCTATGGAATGTTGTATAGCAAGGCTGAGAGCCTTAGATTGGTTGGCTATACTGACAGTGACTGGGCTAGCTCGATGGATGACATGAAAAGCACCTCAGGGTATGTTTTCACCCTTGGCTCAGCCATTTTTTGTTGGAGCTCAAAGAAAAAAAATGTAGTTGCTCAGTCAACTGCTGAGGCAAAGTATGTAGCAGCAGCTGGAGTAGTAAACCAAGCTGTGTGGCTAAGAAAAGTCTTGACTGATTTAAACTTGCATCAAGAAGGAGCAACAGAGATAATGTGTGACAACAAATCTGCTGTTGCAATTGCAAAGAATCTGATTTTTCATCGAAGAACAAAGCACTTCAATATCAAGCTTCATGTTGTTAGAGAGATGGAACTAGCTAGAGAAGTGAAACTGGTTCACTGTAGTTCTAAAGAGTAACTTGCTGAAATTTTAACTGAACCTCTCAATGTGTCAAGATTTATTGAATTGAGAAAGAAAATGTGAGTTTGCAACAAGGAGGAGTGTTGAAGTCGGTCTCCATGCAGCACAAGTAGTCAAGAAGCAACACATGCAGTCGAGCCATGCATGCAGCAGTTGAAGTTCAATGTTGCTGTCCAATTTGAACTTGTATTTTATTATGCTTTGTAATCTAGTTAAATTTGAACCAAGTTGATGATGTATTTGATGTATTTTGTTGATATTTGAGCTGATAAAACAACTTTTCCAAGTGTGCAAGCATAGTCTTTCATTTTCAATGTAATTAGTGGAGTTAGGTAGTGTTTAGGTGATGTTAGCCTTACCTTGATCAGAAAATATTTTTGATATTTGTATTGGCATTATTCCATTGTTCATGTTAATGAAAATTCATTGGAATTATTCATTCAAAAATACTCTCCATTCTTTGTTTTTCAATTCCTCTTTTGATTTCTGTTTTGTTTCTTCAGCAAGCATCAAGCCTCGCTGCACAAGTTTCAGTCTAAACTTGTTTCTGCTTTACTCTCAACACCAGCATATATGCTTGAACTTGATTTTGAGCCATTTAATGCCACATTTCCTAGACCAACACGTTCATCATCAATTGGCAATAGAGTTCTGTTCCTTAATCGCCACCTATCTTCAAATATGTTCCACCAAAAAGAAAGCTTGGAGCTTTTTCTTGATTTCCTTCATGCCCACAAGCATGATTGCTTGGTTAGTCTCCTCCAGAGTCTAGCCTTTTATTGAGCAACTTTCTCTTTTTATCTTAAATCATCCTCCAATAATGATTAGTTTCTTTGTAGCTTGCATGCTAATTTCCAAATAGATGATAATCAAAGTTGTGATAGTATACTGTAGGTGATGATGCTAAATGACCGCATTCAGAACATTTCAAAACTTCAATCTGCCTTGAGTAGGACATATGAATACCTTTCTAAGCTCCCATTTGAGACACAATATTTTGAGTTTGAGTTTTAGTAAGTGAATATATATATTTTCTTTAAAATGTTTCAATTGTTGCTTCCACACACTCACATATATATAATATTGCTGATCTGAAATATGCAGCTTACGAGGAATGGGATTCGAGAGAGGTTGGGGTGATACGACACAATGGGTGTCTGAGATGATGTGGCTTCTCTTGGACATCCTTCATGCTCCTGATCCATCTATCTTGGCAACATTTCTTGGAAGGATCCCTATGGTGTTCAATGTTGGAATTATGTCTCCACACAATTACTTTGGTCAAGCAAATGTCTTAGGTTTGCCAGACACTGGTGGACAGGTATTAATTGTTCTATACTGTTCATTATTTAACATCTAAATTGTTACAGATTTATTCCATTTCCATCATAGACAATTATATATATTTACCTTGACAATTGAACTATAGCTATTGAACATAGATTGTCTATATACTCGATCAAGTGCGAGCATTAGAGAAAGAAATGCTTCTCAGAAAACAAGAGCAGGGTCTAGATGTAATTCCAAATATTCTTATAGTAAGTGTATTCACTTGGTGATTTTATCGTACTAGTTTTCATAGTTCCATTTCTATGCTTAACAAAGTTCTTCCTTTCGATGTGTGTTGATTTAAGGTTACCCGACTAATTCCGAATGCGAAAGGAACAACATGCAACCAAAAACTAGAAAGAATTAGTAGTACTAATCATACTTACATCCTTAGAGTCCCTTTTAGATCGGAGAATGGTATCCTACATAAATGGATTTCGAGGTTTGATGTGTGGCAATACTTAGAAACTTTTGCAGAGGTAAATAGGAGCAAGAAAAGCAAGAAAAATGATCGTATGAAACTGTGATTGCATTATCTCTATTCCTTTCTAATAAGAGAATGACAAATCCTATTTTTCTCTTTCACCATCTTACTATCAATGGAAAGGGATAGGGATCAAGGGCGAAGCCAGAATAATTTTTTAGGGGGGCTGGATGAAATTTTAATTTTTTATAATTTATATCTTTATAACTTGTAAAGGATTAAATCGAATTTTTATAATTTTAGGGGAGAAAAGTGTAATTTTACTTTTACTAATTTAAAATTTGTAAAAAATTAAGGGCCTAAATAGCAATTTTATATTTTAGGGGGCCAGGGCCATACTAGCCCCTTGTCTTCGCCCTTGATAGGTATGATGTAGAATTACAGATTCATACAATTCTTTATGATAGGAGCAAACTTTTAACAGCTTCTCACTCTTAAATTGAGCGAAGGGCTTAATGTTCATGGTTACTTCCGGTGGTTATTAGGATGCTTCAAATGAAATTGCAGCTGAGTTACAGGGTGTACTGGATCTTATAATTGGCAACTACAGCGACGGAAATCTTGTCGCGTCGCTGTTATCATATAAACTAGGAATCACGCAGGTTCTATATTTCTATTTGATTTTTCTAGAATTCCCTAGTTCAATGAATAGATGAATTTATACTAAGCAGTTAATTGGCTGTATCTGGTCTTACTTTTCTTCTTTAATTCTATTTCCACGCAGTGCAACATTGCACATGCATTAGAGAAAACAAAGTACCCTGATTCAGATATATACTGGAGAAAATACGAGGACAAGTACCATTTCGCATGTCAATTTACTGCTGATCTGATTTCTATGAACAATGCTGATTTTATAATCACCAGCACTTACCAAGAAATTGCTGGGAGGTACTTTGTGATATTTGTAATATAATCACTATTTCTCCTTCTCGAGCAATCTCAATAACTATAACAACGTTCGCCAACTCCCTTGCTTATCAAACTTTCCCCATTTCCCTTGTCTCAGCAAGAATAACGTCGGACAATATGAGAGCCACACAGCTTTCACTCTTCCAGGACAGTACCGAGTTGTCCATGGTATAGATGTTTTCGATCCAAAGTTTAACATTGTCTCCCCAGGTGTAGATATGAGCATATACTTTCCATACTCTGACAAGGAAAGAAGACTTACTGCTTTACATGGTTCAATAGAAGAGCTCTTAATTCTTATATAATCCCGAGCAAAACGATGAGCATGTGTGAGGAACTTTCAACGCAAGTTTTACATCATCTTCGCTGCTAGTATTTTTGTCTATCTTATATGTTGATCTGCATTACGTTTATAATGATGTAGTGGTATGTTGAGCGATCGATCGAAGCCGCTCATATTTTTCATGGCAAGACTTGACAGGGTGAAAATTTTAACGGGCCTTGTTGAGTGCTATTGTAAGAGCAGAAGGCTAAGAGAACTGGTTAATCTAGTGATTGTTGGTGGTTACGTAGATGTGAAGAATTCAGGGGATCGAGAAGAAATGGCTAAGATCGAAAAGATGCATGCCCTGATAAAGAGATATGATTTGCATGGTCAGTTTCGATGGATACAAGCACAAATGAATCGTGCTCGTAATGGTGAACTCCATCGCTACATTGCCGATACTAAAAGGTGCTTTCGTGCAGGTATGTCTTATAGCTCGTGCAATGGAACTACTCGGTTTTAGATAAATTTGCAAATAAACATATTCCTTTTGTATTCATTGCAGCCAGCTTTTTATGAAGCTTTTGGTCTCGCAGTTGTGGAAGTCATGACTTGTGGGCTTCCAACATTTGCCACTTCTCATGGTGGCCCTGCGGAGATCATCAAGCACGGTATTTCTGGATTTCATGTAGATCCCTATCACCCTGATCAAGTTGCTGCTAGCTTGATCGAATTTTTCGAACGTTGCCAGAAGGATCCTAGTTACTGGGACGAAATACCCGACGGAGGCCTCAAACGGATCTATGAGAGGTTCTAGTTTGGCAGATGAATTAAGGTTTTTACAAGGAAAAACATAAAACTTTCTTGACTGGTATTATGATCCATTTGGTAGGTACACATGGAAGATATATTCGGAAAGGTTACTGACACTTGCTGGAATCTACGGGTTCTGGAAGTATGTATCGAGGCTCGAGAGAAGAGAGACACGGTGATATTTGGAGATGTTTTACATTCTCAAATATCAGAGTCTGGTAATGTCTCTGCTAAGTATTCATGGAAGCTTATATTATCTGGATTTTGGATGTATGGGAGATATGTGTCTCATATTTTTGGTTGATTTACAGGTGAAGAGCATTCCAGAGTGGGTGGAGGAGTAGCCATGGAAGTGGGAATGAAATAGTTCGCATTTACTATGTTTATAGAAGAAGAGTGTTGTTTGTTCGACATTTTATTTTGCGAAAACCAGAGTTACTTAGCGTATGGTGTAAACGTAGTGGGTGTGGAAGCCGTGAACAAGTCTGATGGAAGGACTTGGTTAGTATATAGGTGGGTTCATGATATTCTACGAGCTTTCCTACTTCATACTGTTTTGATTGAAAGTTAATGTTTAGACCATTGGGTTGGGGGCTGAGAGGTCATAACTAAAGCAGTTTCTTCATGGAGTTCTTAGTTCTCAGTCTCACTTACTTTTAAAGACTGGTCATCTTTGCTTTCTTACGTTATCATATTTAGTCTTCAGCTTTTAGATCGGCTGCTTCAATATTTTTTATTTTTTTAAATACATATTTTTTTATTTCCAAAAAAATATCTTTTTTAATTTATTATTATTGTTTTTTTTCCTAAATGATTAAACCAGATTTAATATCTACATTTCTATTTCAAAAAAGCTAAAAGTTCAAAGTTTTCTTTTCTAAAATGAAGTTCAAAGTTTGGACCTACCAATCAAAAAGCTTGATAAAGTCATATCTCCTTTCGTGTATTTTCTGTTTAGGTATATTGTTTCGGATTTTTAATTATTCTTTTAAGAAAATTTAAAAAATATGTATAAATATTAAATAAAAATACTCATAAATTATTTAAATCACTAGTTGTATGCATTATTCAAAAATTTTCTTACTCTTTTGAAGTTGTAAATTTACGAATAAAAATAAAAATAAAACAGTTTATTTTCAATTTCTGATATTAACTATCAAATCAATTTGGATCAATTTTAATTAGGTATGTTTTTATATTTATCGATCATATTGATTCATTTGATTCATTATATTAATTATCGAATCGTTTGAAGCTGATTAATTAAACTATTAAAAGAAAAGATTTAAATAAAAGTTTTTAAATAATAAATTAAATGAGATTTTTTAATTAATTTATTAATCATTTTATGATATTTTAAAATAGATTAATTAAAATGTAAGTTTTTAAAATTTATTAATGATTTAATGCAATTTACCTTTCACCTTTGTAAATTAACTAATCAAGAACTACCGTGATTATAGTAAATTACAGTGCGTTTCTTCGAAATGCTTATAATTTCATTCCAAACAATACATTTTCCCTAATTTAAGATTTAAGACTTTTTTATTTAACTGATACTAAATCCAATTACATTAAAAATATTGTTTGGATATTATGAGAGCCGAATACAGGGCTGGCCTTCAAAAAGGGAAAAGTTCCTAACCAATTCTTTCTATAATTAAATAGTACTTTACACTCGACATAAAAATAATTTTATTTATTTTTTAAAAATAATAAAATCATAAAATTGACAATATAAAATCATTATATGGAATTTTTTTTAATCCAAAAAAGTTTTTGGTAATATAGTTATCAATAAAATTGACAAGAAGTCTAGCTTTTCATATTTATTATACTAAACATATGCTCTTTGTCATTATCAGATGTTCATTGGCCAAGTATAAATAATTAAATAATAAATATTATGTAGTTTATTTAAAATTAATATATATTATTTATAATAAATACTAGATAATTTAGTTAAACATTTAGTAGATCAAAGTGAATGAAAAATTGTAACAGCTCAATATTCGATCCGATCGACGAGTCTAAGCTACAGGATGTTATATTTGTTGTCGAAACAACTACAATAATTTATAATCAATGTAATATATTAAACATCCAATATGGATAACACATGTGTAAAATCGAGCTTACGAAAAATCTTTTGATGACTCGAGATCGAAATAGGATCAAATTGTAAAGAATTCAAAATGTCGAGTTGATGCTGTGACTTTGGGGATTCCTCGTCACAACGCAACTCTCTGGCTAGATCTTGTTGCAACATTGAGAGTATGTCATCGTGACGTGACTCATTGTTTCTATAAGGTCTAATTTGGTACAAGATTGAAACAATTGAATTAAGGTTTAAACACTTCAATCCCCGCAAATTCAATATCACACCAAGTGAATTCATGCCAAAACATACCAAAATGGTCAACCAAGTTAGCATTTAACAAAAATTGTTCAAAATGAACATTTGAGATGCAAAATCGGTTCAAACCCTAGGTATATGTCAAATACTAAACGAAAGAGAACTTTACAAACATTGTTGAGTCGGGATCACTTCTTGGTTGCTGGAATCAATTCTTGTGAACCAAAAATGTACTTATACCTGCGCATGGAGAAAATAAACCGTATGTTGAGCAATAATGCTCAGTGGTATTTCTATGATTCAGGTAAAAAAAGAACAAGTTTATATCAATAGTATATATCCAATTCATATATATATAAATATATATATCATGCTAATCACCAATCTACAAAACAACTTATATATGCCACAAGACACCCCAAACATGCTAAAAAAATTAACTATATATATTACCCCAATTAGCAAGCTAGTTGAATATATCATACCAATATCATTAATGTTCACAATTCTATCCAATTCAATACATTCAATCAAATTTGCATTTCATTTCTAAATTGAGTCTATTTAATCGTTATCTTTCCATATCAGCACTCAGACTCGTTTAGTCAGTTCGCATGGTCTTGCACATGCTATCGATAATCATAAATTGCATTTAAGTACCTGTAGTACAATTTCATAACATTAATCCATTTCGAGCATCATTTAACCAATTAAGCTATTTATATCCCCTATTAACATGACTTGGATTTGAATGGATACACGAGTCGCAACCAACACACCAACTTGGCACCCAATGCCTTATTGAAACATCAGAAGTATATAGATTACGCTCAGCACTCAGCGCTAATCGATATAACAGAAGTATAAGTTATGCCTAGCAATTATCGAAACATCCAAAGGAAAATGTGTTGGATCTGGTGTCCTAAGTGTAGTATTTTCTTCAACATACACTTGTAATTTTCTAGAATAGATTGGTTAATAAAACAAATTTATTGATTACATTAATATACTTTGTATAATTTTCTTCACATGATTTTTACATGTAAAACAAAATAGAAGCAAATGCTACTCATTGGTTGTCTGTTCTTTAAACTGACACTAAGCAGCATTACATGGTCAAATCGTAGTATAGAAAGACAACTTGTATTAGTAGACGAACCTAAACATGCCTTTAGTCTAATCAGAAATGAGCCAAACAATTGAAAGACTAATACATTATCTATCAAGTCCAATTAAGGAGATGTCTTGTCTTTGGCATCGGAGCGAATGACTCCTAGAAGATAGAGACAGAAATATGACTGACTAGATTGACAATACATCGGATAGGACCCAAGCAAAATAGATCTTCAATCTGTTTATGGATTTATTCACTTATGATGGCATACCTAAATCCTTAGTGGATGGCGAACTATGTATTCGTGACTCATAAACTTTGATCTAAGTAAAAGCCTGAGTTCAAATAGATGAGGACCAAAAGCTGGTGCATTGGGTGTACGACTTTTGTCGTATGTAGCGTCATTCACAACAGTAGAATTCATAGCCCAAAACATGGGTAAATGATATCCTCTCATTAGCATTACATGGTTGATGAAAAGTAAACATGGCCATGGGTCGTCTGTCTTTGTGATGGATGACATGATCAATATTTGATAGTGATTGACTTTTCATGAAGGAAGATGTAACAGTTACTATGAGATAAAATATGATCATATTGGGATAACAGATATTATCCCAAAGAGATCAAGGATATACTATGAGGGTAACACACTAATGACAAGGTCATCAGACGAGCACTAAGTAGTTGCTTTCGTAATTGTATGTCATAGGGGAGAGCTCAGTTGCGATGCTGTAGTGGAATGACTCTATAACTAAATGAGTTTATAATTAATAGGAGAAAATCTAAAACTTAATTAGAAATTATTTGAGCCTCAACTTCATATGTTCAATCAATCCCTCCGCTAGCTCATTAAAACTAGAAATGAATTGTGTGTTTGAATAAAAATGAACTAACTGAATAGAAAAAGAGAAATGGAAATCATTCAGGAATGATTATGGTTTTCTTCGAAATGGAGAAATAGAATCATTTGGAAATGAATGTAGGTTTATAAAAATGGAAATGGAAATGGAAATGAAAATGGAAAATTGCTATCCTATATAGGATTACTAGAGTAAAATTGGGATTAGAAAATAGTTACAATTGGGATTAGAAAATTATTGAATATGTAAATATTAAGGTTTATTTTGGGAAATATAAAAACTGAATTGGGTTGGATTACATTATAGAGTACTGGGTCAAAAAGGCCTAGGAAGTACTTGTAATTGGACTCGATGTAAGAGAAGCCCAAAACCCCTCATATAGCATGAAAAGGGCAGTAACCCTAGTAGAAATACAAAGGTGAGTCATTTACCACTCTCCTACTCTAAGTAGGATGTTGTTTTTCTATTTAAAATAAACCTCTACAACTCTACAAGGGTTCTGCCTTCTCTTCTTATAAATAGATGGCACCGATAAAGCTATTAACACAACTTTTGAGAGATTGTTATTCTGTCAAAAAATATAGAGAATTTATTCTCAACTTATAAACGTATTTTTCAGAATAAAAATTTTACCGATTTCTATTATAGAGGAAAGAATTTTTGTTTTTACCCCAAAAGGAAAAATTTTTCTAGTTCTATGTTTTGATTCAATCGGATCGAGCTCACACTTGAAGCAGTTCATGGTACGAGAATAGTAGAAAAATTGTTTGGTTAAAATCTAGAAAACATCAAGGATTTATTTATCCAAAAACAAAGGTACGGATTCAGTTAATGTTTATTGTTATAAATATCACAAATTGGGTCGATTTTCAAAATTTTAATTTTTTGCTGTGTAAGAAAATTATTTTCAAATTAGATTTTTTTCCAACAATTGGTATCAAGATCCAGGTTATGTTATATTTATGGTTTAAACCGAGACTGAATCTCTTTCTTTATCTTATTTGATTAATATTTGATAAGATGTGGCATTTGATCTGTCGTAATTCAGTGTAGCATAATAAACTAGTTTTCGCATTTGAGGAGCTTGAATACAAGCACATTAGTTAGGTTTTAGTTAAGTTTTCATTACTTTATTTAAATTCAATAAATTGTGTAATTTCAGTCTTTGTTGACCTTGATGGACAAATGAGACCTAAGGGTGAGCTAATAAGCTTTGTGAGTGTGCAGGAGACAATTAGAAGGTGTTCTAACTCGATACTGGTTGTTGTGTTGCAACACAGAGAGATGGATGTCGCAACAAAGGGAGCAGAATAGAAGAATTTCAAAGAGAGCCTGAGGGTGTCACAGCACACCTTTAAAGATACCCTGAAGAATGAGTATATTGCCTTCAATGTCACGACACAAGACCTGGTTGTTAGGAATGTGCCCATATTGTAGTAAACATGTAACTATTTTCTATTTATTTAAACGATGAATAAAGAAATAAAGTTAATTTCACATTTCATTATTATGTATTTTGTATTTATGTCTTTTATATTTTGCATGCATAGCGAAATTGTGACAAGCAAATATTAGCTCATTGATTGTCTAAAGTTCAAGTTGAAGACAATTGGCATTGTAAAGAATGTTTATATTGCGAGAAAGACAACTTACATTCGTAAATAATCTAAATGAGTTTGTAATCCCGTAAAAGAATCAAAGTGAGCATTTGATTCAAATACTGAGAAGGATTATTATGTCAAGGATTATATATCGTTTACAATTCCAACTAGGGAGATGGCTAGTCTTGGCTATCGAAGCAGTTGACTCCACGAGTAGAGATATAGATATATTCATTGGTAGAATGATACATTGGACAATACCCAAGATGAATTAATTCTAAATCCATTTGTGAATTAATTCACTTGTGATGTTCCTGGTGTGATTTACCTAAATCTTGAGCTAGTCACTGACCATGCATATACAACTCATGAGCTTTGATTAAGTGGATGCTTATACTCTAAAGATGATCGAGCCCATAGCCAGTATGTTAGGTATGTGACTTGTATATGGAATGGCTTTACTAGAAATAGTTGAATTCATAACTCAATTAAGAGTTAATGATATCCCTTCATTGACATTGTGCGGATTGATAAATATGGAACATGGCCACGGTTTGCTTATTCTTAAACGAGCAATTTATCACATCCATTTGTTGACAGTGATCATATTAATCATTAAGAAGACACAATGGTGATAATGAAATAAATGTATTGAGTGAATGGATTTAACTCAAAGGAATTAATGATATCATATAAGGGTAACACACTCATGACGAGGTTATTGGACAAAGCAGTTGGATGAATTGTTTTTGTAGAGAGTATACAATAAGGAGTTTTCAATCATGGTACTTCTTGAGGATTGACTCCATGATTGAGTAATTACGAATTATCGGAACGATGCTTCTGGACATAATTGCAACCTAATTGTATAAGTCTGATTGGTCCCTCCGCTAGCTCAACAAAAGCTCGATCGGACTGCATTTGAATCAGAAGAAAATTCTATGACTTAGGGAACAATTTAATTGAGTCGATTTATTGTGGAATTAAATTAGGTGGTCGTGAGAATTGTTCAACCAGAGAATTTGATTAAAGAATTTTCTTGAAAATTTAAATTGGAAAATCTAAGTGATTATTGGAAAAATTAATTTTGATCAAGTAAATTAAATTAATCAAATCCATTAAAATTAATATGATATTTTTTAAAGTTAATTTTCAGGTCAAAGATTTGACCTAATGGGTAATTGAACTTAAAAATTGGACCTGAGATCATAAATTGGGTGTGAGAGCCCAAAACTGAGACCAAGACATAAAAATTGGTCGAAACAGGCCTGATATGTGAAACCGGGCCAATGGTCCAACCAGTGGCTAGACCAAACTGATAGCAGCAGAACCAGTTCGGGGTACTGTAAGGGTGTTGCACCTGCATCACCAGATACGAGGATGCTGGCGGCTGTGACAGCGATGTCCCAGTTGCTGGCGGACGTCGCCGTCGGCGATTGGTCATCGATGGTTGAGAAATGGAAGAGTTACACTCCTATTGGGACTCTATGAGATAATTTGATTTAAGATTAATTATTCCAAAAATAATATTATTTTAATCTAATATTTATCTTGATAAATATTATATTAATTTAATCATAGTTAAACTCTCTAAACTATTCCTATATAAAAAGAGTCTTGGGTTATTATTTACACACACTTGAATTTAAGAGAAAGTTATAAAGAGAAAATTCTCTAAAAAGATTATTTTAGAAAATTTGTAGAGATATTTTTCTCATTTCCAACTTCACCCAAAAGTTTAGAGAAATTGGAAACTTACCCTATTGGTAATTTTCGTGAAAAATTTTCTGATTCGAAGCAAGCCTACACTCAGTAGATGTGAGCTTAAGGATAGCAGGGAAGACTACTTGGTCGAAGCGCTCTTCCTAAAAAAATCGAAAAGGTACAATTTTTAATTAAGAGTTTATTACTTTAGTTATCATAACCAAGATCTTGTTTTGGAAAAAAGAGTACAACTCTAGTTTTTCTTTAAATTTATTTTCTGTTGTGTTTTCCAAACCCATTTTTCCAACACTAGTGAGTCGCGACATCGACTCTATATGGGAAATAATTACGAACCAGGGGCATTTTGGTTCGCACAATTGAACATTAAGCATGATGATGGTAGTTGACCTAGGGTTAAGGAGACGATCACTCCAATTCTATAAATAGCTCATTTAACTTATGTTATGGACAACTTTGCATATTGTATAATTTTCTTCATAGTTTTAGTCTTTAGTTTTTCTTTTTTCCTAGGCTTTTAGGTTATTTTCAGTTTTGTTCTTCGCTATTGTTGGGAGATCAGATTTTTGAACTTGATTAAACTCTAGAGGATTTGGCATTCTATTCAATACAAATCAGACTTCTTCTAAAATTTATATTCTTGAATTGTTATTCATGTCTATTTTATACATGAATTTTATGTTGTTTATGAGATCCATGAGGAACTAATCCTCCTACAGGGGATGAACGAGTGGAGGTATAATTAATTAACTGTTTTGTAGGGTTTTCTTAGCGGATAGCTGCTTGGGAGAGGAAGAATTTAAACCCTAGGCTTAGCAACCCTAGAAAGTCATCAAGGTGGGAATTAACCCGAAAGTGATATGACCTATCCATGAACACCTTAACTCCAAACCAGTTTGAACTGTGAGGTCGAGAGATAAGTAGTTCTTGCCGACTCGTTATTCTAGTAGAAGATCGGAAGATCCTGCTAGGGTATCAACTAGTTGATTGAACAAGAAGCCCAAAGCGATAGTTGGTTATGATTACTGAAGCGAGCTAATCACCCATGGTAAGATTTGATAAATTTTACTATTTGATTTCCCGCTATTTATTTCTTTATTTTTTTTACTATTACAAAAAATCTCAAATACCTTTCTTTATATTTTATCGTAATATAATCTATCTAAAGCACTAATTAGACCTATTTGTGCTTAGGTTAGAGTTAACTTAGTGCTCACCTCCCTTAGGTACGATCCTTATAGTACTCATTACTTCGTTGTAACTATATTACAACCTAACCTACCGCCTGATTGACATATTTGTGAAAGATTCTTACCCTGGACATTAGTACGTCCGGAGGCAGTCAGCATTCTTATATTTATTCGCATGTTTAGGGGAATGTATGTGAACGAATGCAATATTATATATGCATTATATAATTATTATTTTTTGTCAAGGTTGTGGTTCTTAGAAAATAGACTGCGGACTATCATCTACATGTAGGATTATTTTTATTTATAGAATTCTTGTGAGTCAGAAAAAGATATAGGATATAAATGTAATTTTTCAAAAAAGAGTCCATGACAAGGAGAAGATGGAGCAATGGCGGTCGAAGACACAAGGAATTCCTTATGATAAAAAACTATATAATTTTTGTTTTTTAATTTATTTTCTAGAAATAGAACCATGAAAATATTGGCTAGCAATTTTATTTTATTAGTCATCTTTTTACATATCTGTTTAATAATTTTTTATGATATAATTGTGATATATATCTATGAGATGATCCATAGTTGATCTATCAAAGAAAAGAAGTCTGGTAATGAGAAAATACATGTGTTGTATTGTTCCATTCATTTCTTTAGGTTATTCGATTACTGTGAGAAGTGTGGTAATGAGAAGATGCATACCTAGGATTGGATCTGGCATGGAAAGGCTTGGTTTTTAAGTGGTCAAATACAACTCACCTCCCGTTCCTAGGATCCTACTTGTGCTCGAGTCACATTCACTTCTTCGATTTTTCCCTAAAAGAAAAATTGTGTAGAATCAAAATTGTTTGATTAACTCTTGTAAATGAATGGGAGTGAATATTATAGAATTGCCAAAGAATGTCCTATATACATGAGATAAGCATGTCATATAATTTTGGAAAGAATGACACTTGTATTTTTCATACATATATTGATCATACATGATTGAAACTGAAAATTAAAAACATTGCATGTTTTTAAAATATTGAATGAAAGAAGGTCCCTAAACAAGAGCTACGGCCTCCATCAATGGTCTCTTGTGGTGGAATGAAATGGACCTGCCCTAAGGTAGATGTTGTCATGCGATTTCATTGAGGAGACTTCCTGAGAGAAAGTAGAATTTTCTTATGATCATATGATAGTTGGACCAGCCTTTGTGGTAGGTATTATCATGCGATACATTAATAAATTCTATCTTCAAAAGAGGACAACTAGTCAAAACAGGCTACTCGGTGATATTGTCCCACGGTAACTCATTTGTGGTGCATGATGCGATAAGTGTTGAGTTGATGGTTATACACTCAAGACCTTCTAGTTAAGTAACTCCCCACGGAGCTCTACTTAAGTTAGAATGATGGTCAAAGGTTACACGACTATTAGTACATGTGAATGCCTAAGAAATTAGGTTCATATACTTATTGGATGGAAATCCATGTTCTTACTAGTTAATCATGATCACCCCACGGTGGCTTGATTCAATGGGTGTGGGAATTACCATTGCGATCGCTTACAAATGTTTTTAAGGATTAATGAAAGACGCATGCATCGTCTTAATGCATATCGTAATGTTGCAAAATGTTTTCAGACATTTTCTTAATACTTAATATATGAATGTTTTATTTTCAGTTCAAAAATGAAACCAACTCCTTTATTGAACATACTCACTGAAAACAAATTGAACGAAAATAACTGTAAGGAATGTAAAAGGAACATGATAATTTTCCTGAGCTATGATAAACTTAAAATAGTTCTTAATAATAAGTGCCCACTAGCCACTTAAGCTGAGGCAAGAAGATATGTTCGGAGGCCAAGCTACCTTCGTTCGAAAGTCTACTATAACTAGCTTGACGAATGCCCAGCAAAAGCTCGACACTCTGTCAAAGACCATATAATCACTATTATGGGCTACTTTGTCAAGGCTGCGGACAATAAGGCCAATCTAGACCTGAACACTCAAATTGAGATGGTGTTCAAAATCTTGTCAAAGGATTTTGCTAGTTTTAGGGCTACATATAACCTCGGCAACAAAAACCTAAGGCTTACACAAGTAATGAAGGAGTTACAATCGTACGAGTTGATGTTAATTGACAATTAGCCAGTCCAAAGAGTAGAATCGAATATAGCTGTCAATTTTTCCTCAAAAGGGAAGAGAAAGCTTGTTAAGAAATGCAAGGCTAAGTGCTTTGGGCCACTGCATGTAACAACCTCCAAGTAAACTGGAAGACCGGCAGCCCAAGCATGAAAACGGAAAACACCCAATAATAAAAGAATGCAAGTGGGACTTCATTGGTCTGCCAATTTGGGTAGGTTAAACAATTTTTACTTGATATCGACATCCAAACGCACATGTAACTAAATGGGGTGATTTAGTCCAAAAGATGATATTAAAATCCAACTTTGTTTAATTTATCAAGCAAAGGTTCAACATGTATTTCATGTCAGAGATGCGTAATTACAAAAATAGGCATTACCATAATACAGCCTCAAGCATCTTAACCATGTTAATGCAACAATTTGTCTATATAAAAATTTTCATAAGCTACCCCGATATATATATACATGTTACAAAATAAAAAAATATATGGCTCACAAAGAAGACCATGCCTGCGATCTGGCTAAGTCCCTTCAAAGACGGAGTAGTCTATTCTACCTGAAAATACGGACAAGAGAAGAAATCGAATGAGTTCAAGTTTCTTAGAGAGTTTATCACAACCTAATATTACATCAAATAATCTAGTTTCAGCAGTTTAATAGATAAATGAAAACGAGTTTAAATCGAGGATTTATTAAATTCTAGGTATGAACCGAATGGAACAAAGCATTATCATCGACTTAACGAGCGTTTAAATAACGGAAGGAGCATATAGTCTACCGTTTCTGCAAGAGATCTACAAATCATTCCTTGATTTAATTGAACCACATGTCTCGGTACAGAAAACATCCCTTACACATCCTCGATCCTCCGCAAGCCATAATTTAATATCAATTGAAACGTTTTTCTACTTTATTGCCATGTCAGAATTAGAGCTTAGAAGGAATGAATTCATCGTTCCACCATTTCCCTTATTCTTCGATTTCCTGCCTATTCAATCACCCCTCATGTTTCAAGCATTTCACATTAACATTATGCAATTTCAATCGTTTTATTTCAAATAATTATCACACACTTGTCTCAATCAACTAGCTCGTAATTAAACATAATCAAACACTTAATAACAGAACATTTTATTCAAAATACCAAAAACGATAATCACAAAATAAATAATTACAGTATTACATATACACGACATTCATACATAATTTGTCTTATAATTTGATAACGATATATTAATGCTACCAGAAATTTTAATTAATTTCCTTACAAGATTTTAGATGTTTAAGCTTGGGAATTCGTGTCATGTTGGAACAGTATATCAATGAGTCTAATGCATTGTTAAGATTAAACTACAAACACATTTATTTCACACAAATAGTGCATCCGGACACCCAAATTACTCTTCAACCTTCATTTACTAACACATGCAACTTTAATCTATCCATTGACTAACTTCGGTCAGTATAAAAGAAACTTCATTCGTGTACCTCAATAATCTTTGATTAAGCAATACATTTCCCATAAAATAAATCATTAAATTTAACAATTCACAAAGCACTATAATCGCATTTCTTCATGACATCAAAATATGATTTTTCGATACTTGTTTTCCCTTCAACCAAATGAATTATATCTATTTCTTTAACTTAAATTGTCAGCTAGGAAGTAAGTTTAAAAATAAATTTTTGAAAAGCACATTAAGCATTTAAAATGAACGTTAATGAACACAGTTTTAAGACAACAAATCAGCCCTATACAACAACTCATTAAGAACTTAAATCGAATGTAAATGAACACATTTTAAAGAATACAAATTAGCCCTTTACAGCAGCACATTAAGCATTTAAATCGAATGTAAATTAACACATTTTAAAGACTACAAATCAGCCCTTTACAGTAGCACATTAAACATTTAAATCGAACGTAAATGAACACATTTTAAAGACTACAAATCAGCCCTTTACAGCAGCACATTAAGCACTTGAATCGACCGTAAACGAACTCATTTTAAAGACTACAAATCAGCCCTTTACAGTAGCACATTAAGCATTTAAATCGAATGTAGATTAACACATTTTAAAGACTACAATCAGCCCTTTATAGTAGCACCTTAAGCATTTAAAACGAATGTAAATGAACACATTTTAAAGACTACATATCAGCCCTTTACAACAGCACATTAAGCATTTAAATCGAACGTAAATGAACACATTGTAAAGACTACAAATCAGCCCTTTACAGCAGCACATTAAGCATTTAAATAGAACGTAAATGAACACATTTTAAAGATGTTGAATCTTCCTTGTCAAATTTGTCAAAGTTGTCGAATCTTCCTCGTCAAATTTGTTCATTTAACAAGTTAAAAAAAAGTTCGAGAGAACTTACCAAACTTCCCAAAACGATTCCTACCTCTTCAAGCCTGTCCTTTAGCCTTGCCACCGAGTTCTTCTCCCTCTCCTTTAGCGCATATGTGAAAGAAGAAGAGAATAGCTTCACTTAGAACACTCCTATGGTAGCAGAACACGCAGTCGATCAACTCCCTAAGTCTGGCTACGATAGTCACGGTAATGGAAGAAAGAAAAAGAAAAGGAAATGTTTTGGAGTTACTCTTCCCTTTTTCTTTCAAACTAACGTGAATATGGAGGAAGATGAAGCTGCCCCCATTTTTTTTTTCTGCATTACTATTATTTTTATTTATTTATTTATTTTATTATTTTCCACAAACCTCCTCCCCTAGGCCGGCTCCCCCAACCCCGAAGACATGCAAAACCCAATACCCAATAACTCTCATCATTACCTTTTATTTGTTTATTTATTCATATTATTACAATTTACTTAACATGTAACTATCCATTCATATGTAACTAATCCATTCATGTGCAACAGTTTAGAAACCATGCAAGGAGAATCATGAAAAATGGTTGGAATTCAACCAAGTTGGTTGACCGGCACATTACATGCCTCTAAACAAAATTAGTTCGCATTTTACGAAAATTTTAAAAAAAAAACCTACGGATTCTCATTTTAACCAATTTATCTTAGTTTCATATCTCCCAAAATTAAGGGCTCAAAATTTTGGGTGTGACACCACAAGTGGAAAGGAAGAAAACCAGAAACCTAAAGACTTATCTAAGTATAAATGTTTCTTCTACAATAAGAAAGGGCACTTCAAGGCAAACCATAAAGAGTGGAAGGAATACCTAGTTACCAAAATCAAAGGTATAAAACTCTTAATGATAGAAGTCTTTTTAGTGGAAGACTCAATACACCTCTAGGTCATTGATTCAGGAGCCGTTAATCATGTTTGTGTTTCTCTACAATTGTTTGAGGAGACAAAAGATCTTAGAGATAAGAAATTATCGTTGCAAACCGGGAACGGGACAAGTGTGGTAGTTGAAGCAATGGGAGATGTATATTTTTATTTTGATAATTTTACTAAGATTATTTTAAAAGACGTTTTCACTATACCAAGTTTCAAAAGAAACTTAATTTTCGTTGCATCTTTATATAAAGACGGCTTGACCATGACTTTTAATGGAATTGCAATATTTAGAAATTGAAATCTTATCTGTAATGGATGGATGCCAAACAATCTCTATTTTATCAAATCAAAGATGTACACACTGCTTGAGACTGAAATATCCAAGAAAAAACTTAAAACTTCTCACTTCAATGAGGCGTACATTTGGCATTTGAAACTTAGTCATATTAACCAAGAAAGAATCACTAGACTTGTGAAAGACAACATCTTAAGTTCATTTAAAGAAGTTGATCTTACACAATGTGAATCTTACTTTAAAGGTAAGATGACTAATCGATCTTTTAATGCAAAAGGAACGAGTGCTAGAAAACCCTAAAACTTGTGCACGCTATCATATGCAGCCCCATAAGTGTTAGTGCAAGAGGTGGTTACGAGTATTATGTAACCTTTATTGATGACTATTTCATATATGGGTATGTATACCTGATGCTTGTCGCGTGTGAAATGATATGCAAATTGTGCAAGTATAGACATCGAATCAAGTAATAAAGTGATAAGTGAGATCATTTTCACAGGGATCGATTAGGTATAAAATGGCCAGGTTGTTATACTGAAGTACAATTAATGTTATGGAAAAAATAATGTTAAGACTACAGCGGTAATTTGAAGAAATAATAATGTGTAATATATGTCACTGATAAATGATAGAAAATGCTATGATAAGACAAGAGTAAAAATGCAATGGCAATAACAAGAATAATTACGTAAATAATATGCGAACAAATAAATAAACAACTAAGAATGCTATGACAAAGATACTACGGTAAAGGATAGAGGATAGAGGGTCTACGATGTTGATTTGGAAGGTTGGGATTACCAAAATCTGACCTTAATAACAATAATGTCTTAGTAAAACCTTACTTAATTTACTGCTCGAAAGAGTTCTAAAATGGTATGCTTCTTTCAAGAGCAAAACCTCAAGTTATCTTGCCTTAAGCGATATATGTCTATAGGCCTTTAGCACGGTACTCTACACTGTTTGTTTTCTTTCCATATGAACGTTGCTCTATGTCTAGAGTCTACTACAAGTATCTATCAAGTACTTACTCATATCATTCAATTATGATCTAACTACTCCAACCTTTTTAGAATTAGATTAGTTTATAGGCATGCTGCACAGTCATCTATGTCTAGGGATTGCACGCATACAATTTAGAAATAAAAATAATTGAATGAAATAGTAAATTAATTCAGATCTATACTTCAACCATTAGAGAAAATAATGGTTTCATCATGCAATCTCAACCCTATGAGATTTAGCTCATTGTTTGGCAAGTAAAATTCAAAACCAAAATATTATCCAACATCGTTTCAATTAAATCAATTCACGGAGGAATAGATTAAGAGATGGCTTTTGCCAATCCTGTCCACACTCCAGCTGTACAATGTCATGTGGTTGCTAAGAAGGACTACCTTCGTCTTCCTCTTTCCGTCTCTACTCAGCCACTACCCTCTATTTTTGCCTAAGGATCTCTCATCTTTTATGTTTGCCCCTTTAGGGTTTCCTCCTTGTTGTTGTTCTTTTTTTCTTCTCCTTTTTAGGTTCCATACTTTGGATTTTTATAAGCTTTTTCCCTAAGGTAAATCCAATTAGCCCATGATTTTTTTCCCTCTTTTTTAGGTAGATTTTTTTGATACAAGTAGAATTGGGCTAAAACTGTTATGCATTGAGTGTTGACTTGGTCTTCCTAGAATTGCCACGACATTCGTGTTGGCAAACTGTCCAACCTTTTGTCATGACAAACCTTTATTCCTTTATTTCTTTCTCCGCATCCTAAACCTACCAATTACTACCTAACAAATCCTTCTTGGAAACAAGTAAAAGTAACATATAATAACATTTAAGCACAGTCCAATATTTTTTAATATAATGCAATGAAAATTACAAATGGAATGTCCTAAAATGCAACTAAATTTACTTAAGTACAGACAATTAGCTAGGTCTAAAGGTATGAAATATAACTATTTACAAGAGTTATCACACTGTAAGAGTGAAACCTTTGATAAATTCAAAAAATTTCATGCAGAAGTAGAGAAACAACTAGGTTTACCCCTAAAGGTACTTCGGTCTGGTTGTAATAGGGAATATTTATCTGATGAGTTCTTAAGATACCTAATAAAGAATGTGATTCTATCCCAATTAATTACGCCGAGCACTCCACAATAGAATGATATGGAAGAGAGAAGAAATCAAACGTTGTTAGATATGATACATTCGATGTTAAGTCGTTCAAAGTTGCCAATTTATTTTTGGAGATACATTTTACAAACGGATTACTCGAGGTTTATTTTATAACCTAAAAGAGCAAATTGTTAAAATGTGAACTCATGCTACTTTCCTTGAAGAAAGTTACATGAATGAATTCAAAACTTGGAGTAAAGTGGTACTCAAGAAGCTTTTAGGAAATATACAAAACCCTACAGAAACTGTTCCAGAACCAACTCCTAATAGTAGACTTGGTAACAGTCAGCAGTAAAGGGAGCTTTGTCGCAATGAGAGGATCTCTCGTAAGCCTGAATTCCTCCAATCTGGTGGAAGTGTTCTTAATACTAATTCTACCGAACAAGAAGATGATAACTCACTCACATGACAAAGTGATTCAGAGTGCTAATTCCAAGCTCTAGGAAATAGCTATGAAATCTGAGATGGAATCTATGTATTCCAACTCAGTGTGGGAACTTGTAGACTTACCGAAAGGGATAAAACTTATAGGCTGTAAATAGACCTACAAGAGAAACAGAAATATGGATGGAAAATTAGAAACTTATAAGGTCAGACTTTTAGCAAAAGGTTATACTTAAACAGAAGGTATCGATTACGAATAAACCTTCTCTCTAGTTGTCATGCTCAAGTCAATTCGCATATTATTATCCATTACGGTGGCTCTAGATTACGAGATTTAGCAAATGTATGTCAAGATAGCATTTTTGAACGACTATCTTGAAGAGAGTATCTACATGATGCAACCCACCAGATATATAGCTAAAGAATACGAACATATAGTTTGCAAACTACTTAGATCCATATATGGAATTAAGCAAACATCTCACTTATGGAATCAAAGATTTCATTAGACGACCAAAAGCTTTTTGGATTTGAGCAAAACATAAATGAACCTTTTTTTTACAAATATTTAGGGGATGGAAAGGTGGTTTTTTTTCATTCTATATGTCGATGATATTCTACTCATTAGAAATGATGTAGAGACATTGTCATCGATTAAACTATGGTTAACCCAAGTGTTTAGCATGAAGGAAGCTAATTTTGTCCTAGGTATTTGGATCCTAAGGGATTGAAAGAACAAAGTGATAGCACTGTCTCAGGCTTCATACATAGACAAGATATTGGAGCGTTACGCAAAGACCAATTTAAAGAAGGGAAATCATCCCTTTGTATCGGGATTTCATCTCTCTTTAGAGGACTATGCTAAGATAGCGGAAAAAAGAGAGAACACGAGAAATGTTTATTATGTTTCAATAGGAGGGAGTCTCAACTATGCTATACTATTCACATGTCCAAATATATGTTTTGCAGTGGGGTTGGTAAGTCGATATCAGGAAAATCCCAAGACCAAGGCACTGGTAAGCAGTAAGCATATAATCAAGTATTTACGAAGAACAGGGGCTTATATGCTTGTGTATTGCGAAGGAGATCTCACTCCTATCAGATATACTAATTCTAACTTCCAAACGTGTCAGGATTCAAGGAAATTGACATCGAACTATGGTTTTGTCCTAAAAACTAGTCTATAGTGTGAACAAGTGTCAAGTAGGGTTGTACTGCTAACTTCACTATGGAGGGCCAAGTATGAGGTATGAAAAAGCTATGACACTATAATAATGTGGATATAACTAAACCCAAATTAACTACATAATGACAAAACACATAAGGGAGACAATAGTGTTTGACAAAATGGTAGGCATAGTCAAAAATCGCATATGAGGACAAACCCCAGGAATTTGTTTAGCCAAGACTCTTATAGCTAGAAAGCTCATTGGGAAAAATATGGAGGCACATAAGAATACAAAACATGACTCATCTAATTCACTAGGGCAAGTGGGAGACTGTTGGAACTAGTGCCTTAAGTGTAGTATTTTCATCAATATACACTTCTAATTTTTTTTGAACAAATTGATTAATAAAACAAATTCATTGATTACATTAATATACTTTATATAATTTACTCACATGGTTTTTTCACACAAAGAAAAATAGAAGCAAATGTTGCTAATTGGTTGTCTATTGTTTAAACTGATACAAAATAGTATTATGTGGTTGGACTGTAGTACGGAAAGACTGCTTGTATTAGTAGATGAACCTAAACATGTCCTTAGGCTAATAAAAAATGAGTAAACCAATTGAAAAACTAATATGTCGTCTATAAAGTCCAATTAGTGAGATGCCTTGTCTTGGGCATCGAAGCGAATGACTCCTAGAAGATAGAGATATAGATGTGACTGACTAGACTGACAGTACATTGGACATGACCCAAGCAGAATAGATCCTGAATCCTTTTATGGGTTTATTCACTTGTGACATTAATAGTATGACATACCTAAATCCTGAGTGGATGGTGGACTATGTATGCATGACTCATACACTTTAATGTAATTAAAAGCCTGAGTTCAAATAGATAAGGAATTGAAAGCTGGTGCGTTGGGTGTACGACTTTTGTAGCATGTAGCGCCATTCACAATAGTAGAATCCATAGCCCAAAACATGGGTAAATGATATCCTCTCACTGGCATTACGTGGTTGATGAAATGTAAATGTAGTGACAGATCATCCGCCTTTTGTGATGGATGACTTGATCACTATTTTATAGTGATTGACTTTTCATGAAGGAAGATGCAATAGTTACCATGAGAAAAAATAGGATCATATTAAGAGAACATACATTATCCCAAATAGATCAAGGATATCATATGATGATAACACACTAATGACAAGGCCATTGGACGAGCATTAAGTAGTAGCTTTTGTAATGGTATGTCGTTAGGACGAGATCAGTCATGATACTATAGCGGAATGACTTCGTGATTAAATGAGTCTATAATTAATAGGCGAAAAGCCGTAATTTAATTATAAATCATTTGAGCCTCAACTTCATATGTCCAATCGGACCATCAGCTAGCTCATTGAAACCTAAAATGAATTACATGTTTGAATAAAAATTAACGAAATGAATAGAAATGGAGAAATAAGAAACATTCAGGAATGATTATGGTTTTCTCTAAAATGGAGAAATGAAATCATTTAGAAATGAATTTAGATTTCCAAAAAATGGAAATGGAAATTAAAATGGAAAATTGCAATCCTATATAGGATTACTTAAAAAATGACGGAAGAATGAGTTTATATTCTTGAACTGTTTTGAAGACCGAAAATGAAAATAAATCATTCGATCATAGTAAACGTGTTGAGTTGTGATATATTGAACAAATTTTCTCAAAATTTTACCGAGGGTAAAATCGTTATAATTTTATTAGAGTAAAATTGGGATGAGAAAATTATTTAATATGTAAATATTAAAATTTATTTTGGGAATAAAAAAATTGAATCAAGTTGGATTACATTACAGAGTACTGGGTCAAAAAGGTTTAGGAAGTACTTGTAATTGGACCCAATATGAGAGAAGGCCGAAACCCCTCATATAACATGAAGGGAGTGGCAACCCTAGTAGAAATACAATGGTGAGTCATTCACCCCTCTCTTACTCTAAGTGGGATGTTGTTTTTCTATTTAAAATAAACCTCTACAACTCTATAAAGGTTTTATCATCTCTTCCTATAAATAGATGGCACTGCTAGAGCTATTAACATAACTTTTGAGAGATTGTTATTCTATCGAAAGATAGAGAAGATTTATTCTCAACTTATAAACATATTTTTCAGAATAAAAATTTTATTGATTTTTATTATAGAAGAGAGAATTTTCATTTTCATCCCGAAAGGAATTTTTTTCTAGTTCTTTATTTTGATTCAATTGGTTCAAGCCCACACTTGAAGCAATTCGTGGTACAGGAATAGCGGAGAATATCATTTGGCTTAAAGCTGAAAAACATCAAGGATTTGCTTATCCGAAAACACAAATACGAATTTGGTTAAGGTTTATTTCTATAAATATCACAAATCAGGTCAGTTTTCAAATTTTTAATTTTCCACTGTGCAAGATAAACATTTTCAAATAGATTTTTTTCCAAGAAAATACGCCCAACACTCATAAACTTAAAGCCAAAGTAACCTGTATTCAACCTATCCTATGGCATGCCAATTATATCTGACTCTATTCGAACGATTAAAAGACCAATTATCCAATTTCATCATACAGAACAATTCACATTCCATTATTCTAAAGTCATCATTTTATCATAGTAACATAGCATGCTTCATCTTAATTCCACACCTATTATCATATTTCTATTAAGTTACACTACTTTTCTATTATATTCTATTTAGTTCTTTATCTCGATAATCAATATCAAACATATCAATTCCATCCAAATGATCATTGTCAGCTCACCTCAATGCCATAATATGCAAAATATCATAAATATGAAATAATTAAATTGATCTCGAATCATAGAATTACAAATTGAGTTTCCGAGTCACTTGTCAACAACTTTCGTTTTTCCTTTCTCCTGAAGGATTTGCGTCGACGGTAGCTACATACACTCACAAAATATATACATTATCAATTTCTCATCCAATTCACATTCAATTACAGAGACAAACATATTTTTAAATTTATTCAATTTAGTCCCTAAGCCCGAGACAAGCATAACTTTCGATCTAAACCTTCAAATTAAAATTTGATTTCAAATATATTCATTAGGGACTTTCTACTTTATATTTCTACTAAATTTCATTACAGTTTTTCATTTTATTCAATTTGGTTCCTAATGTACAAAACTAACAATTAAACTTTACAATTTAGTCCTTTTATAATCTAAGCTTAATTTTTATCAAATTCACACCAATTTCATCAATTTATCAACAATAGAAACTTTTAAATACTTTTTCAATTTTAAAAATTGATGCATGGACACTTTTGATTCCGCAAGATTTTTTCATTAATTACTCCAGATTCTTTCATTTCCATGTAAAGATCATTTCCTTCACAAGTCCGTTCACCTACTCCGCCAAATACGGATATGTTCCCATGAGCTTTGGCAATGTTGTTGATCAATTCCATAATGAGAACTGTTTTACCTACCCCAGCCCCCCCAAATAGTCCAATTTTTTCTCCACGACGATAAAGAGCTAAAAGATCGACTACTTTAAATCCTATTTCAAAACTAGATAATTTTGTATCTAATTGTATGAATGCGGGAGCAGATTTATGAATAGGGGATGTCGTGCGAGTATCTACAGGACCTAAATTATCAACAGGCTAGATAAACCAAGCTCTCATGATTCAATTTCCATAAAAATCAAAGAAATATTACTAGGAACAATTTTCGAGTCACTTGAATTGAATGGTCGAATACTCAATGACTCAAAAATGACATTCTCCCTTTATTTTTCTTATTTTGGCTGAGTGGAGAATATTATTTATCATCTCTCTTTTCACTAATTTCATTTATATACCATGCTTAAGCTGTAGTTAATCTTAATTAACCTTTAATTAAACATTTTCTTATATTTTAAACTATAATTAATTAATTTAATTACCATCCATCATTACATTCCACTATCAACTATTCTCAAATGGTTTATTATCCATTTATCCCTTTGGATAATTGTTATCTAAGTCTCCAAGCTATTTCCTAATTAAAATTTTATATTGATTAAACGTTTACAATTTAGTCCCTAGGCCTTAATTAATCATAATTTTGATTAAATTGTCTAATCAAATTTCAATTCATTTATACACTAACTTCGTAAATATTTCTATTTAATATTTATGGGCTCAATTTATGGAAACGAGGTCCCAAAATCATATTTTCCGATATCATCGGAAATTGAGTTATTACAAAAATCATTTGTTGTTTATAAAATATTCATACTATTTGAAAAAAATTAGTAAAATAACATATTACAAAATTTTAAAGTTAATTTTTTTTATATAAAAATAACTTCCAACTTGAATAATGTAGGCATGTGTTTTAGAAACCCATAGGGTAATTGGATTTGAGTGTAATTGGTTGTAATTACTTACGCAATTACCCTAATTCTCATCCTTAACCTAAAAATTGGAGAAAGTGATTGGAGTATATAAAATTCAATTACTAAGTGGCTTTCTAAATGCTTTAACATAATAAATAAATTTTATTATTATTATTTAATTATCAATTTAGCAAAGAAATTTATGAGTTTAGGATAAGTTAATAAAAAAACAATTTAATTATTATATAATTAATTTGTATAAAACTAAATATCTATATAAGAAAATAAAAGGAAAATATTATTCCATTGTATACTATTATTTTAGGAATTTTAATTATTATTTAAGAAAAAAATTTATTCTATATAATATATTTTTTAATTACTTGTTATAGCATAAAACCATTTTAAACTAATTTAATTTCACCTCCATCAATGGGCTAGAAATTCAAACATATGTACCACCATTAATTTTTATAACAATCACTGGAAATAAATTCATAACAATCATCGGAAATAAATTCACTGGCAATCATATAATTTTTTTTTTGTTACACTAACACATAACTATTAACCACTAACTCTTATGTATCGTTGGCAACAATCATATAATTTCTATTCATATAAATTATTTGTACTTACAAAAAGTGTAATTTTAGGGGTTTTTTTTATCTATATTATTAGTTAAATGTGTGATTAAGTTGATATCACAGCTCAATTTAACACTAGCTCAATTAATGAAACTATTAAAATATCCTTACAAATTTTAAATAAGTTAAATTCTTACAATTATACTTTTTTTTCTTTTTCTTATTTCAAAAATAATAATAATGTTGTAAATATTAATATTTGAACCTTTATCACTAGCCTCTATACAATATTCTCTTTACAATTTCAACCAAAGCTTTATTTTAATATTTTATACATTTGTTTTTGATACAACCAATAATTCAATTTAAGTCAAACAATCATAAAAAAGGGGAAGGGGGAACAAAGAAATTTAATATATCTATTCAAAATTAGTCTACTTTTTTTTGGCATGTTTCTTATGTCTACTCTTTTTGCACAGTCCCTTTGGGTTTCTCACAATTTTCCTTGCGACGTTTATCAATTTGACTAGTTCGTTTTCTAGCGGATCTCGTTTGAACGGATGCAAGATAGGCGTGGTGGTGGTAATGGTGAGATGGAAATGGTTATGGTTGAACTTACAGTTGACGGGGGAGAAGATGAGGGATGGAAGATGGATTTGGATAGATCAAAACGCACGACCGCGAATGATCTTTGTGTGGTGGACAACTTTTTAACTGCTACTATGATTCAATTTCAGGCCATGAAGACGACTTTAGCCAATCACTGGCATCCTCATGGTGGGGTAACGATTTCCAATTTGGGGGGACAAAATGTTTCTATTTTGATTCTACTACGAAATTGATTTTGAAAGATTCTTGGAAGGAAGTCCCTGAACCTTTAATGGTCATTTCTTGGTCTTCTATAGACTGTAGAGGGGGGAAGATCCATTGGTGGTTCCTTTAGTTTTCATGGATTTTTGGGTTCAAATCCATGATTTATCATCATGATTGATTTTGGAAGCCATGGCTAGGCATTTGGAAATTTTATAGGGACGTTTTTAACCATGATATGAAAATGATAGGTAGTGGCTATAGGGGTTTCATGAGGATTAGGGCTCGGATTGACATAGGGGACCTTTGAAGTAGAGAAAGAAAATTATCTTATCTCAAAATCACAGTATCTATGACCTATTTCAATATGAACGGTTGTTCGTTTTTTGTTTCCTTTGTGGTAGATTGGGGCACTCAGAAGGTTTTTTTTCATGTTTGAATAATTCATGGAAGAAAGGAATATACTCTTAAATATGATTTGTCAATTAATGTTGCTCTCAAGAGGGCTGCGATATAGAAGAGTTGTTGGCTTAGGGAAGAGGGTGAAGTTTTCAGGATGGATGCTGTGCGGCGGTCTTCACAAAATGGTATATTAAAGTCCTTTTCCAAAATAGTACCTTATCAAACCATACTGACATTACTTCGGGGCTAAATTTGAGGGGGCGATAGACTTGTGTTCCTGAGGGTATGGAAAATGTAATCTGAACCTAAATTTGGTGGAGGGGGATTCTTCGATGGAAGTTAGCAAGGGAAAGAAGTTGTCATCCCTCAAACCGAGCCTAGACATTACGACCCAATCTAAGCTATTACATAAGCTATAGACTAAATGTAACCCCTCAAACCGAGCCTAGATGTTACGTCCTAATATAAGTGATTACTTGAGTTGAAATAAATGGATCTAATCTTTGAAAACGCTTTCTAATATTCCCTTTTAAATACTATGTTTTAAAATTACTTTGAAAGAAGTCTTATTTATTATTTATGAAACACCATGATAATCATCAAATATTCAAGTCGGTTAATTGAGTTATGGAAAACAGATTTTACTAAGAAATCATTATGACGTTTAATTCATATAAAAACTCATGCAAAATATCAAATGTCCACATTTTTTAAAGCGAGATCTCCATGCCACAGTTCAATAATTACCACAGAATAAAATCCAAAATAAAATCATAAAGTTCATAAAAGACCTAGATCATCTTAAAAATCCAAAACCACAAAACCATTTTTCTAATAGCTTCTCTGATGATCGAATTCGAGTCCTAACCACGAGGATTATCTGAAAAGCACAAGAAGTATGGGTGAACTTTAAAAGGCTCAGTATGAGATCAATACATAATATATATATAACATGTGTTTCAAACATCAAATAAACACATCCAATTCCATATATGTAAACCATTTTCACAGAAATATTACATCATCATTAACACATATATCGAGACATGTTCATGAAACAATGCACATTTTGAAGAATTTCATACCCATCTCCGCTACACATAAATATCAAGTTTCCCAGAACCTGTCCATCCAATAACACACCATTTGTGGACAAGCCACCACATATATGCCGATAAACTTCCACATAACACATTGTGGACAAGCACTACATAATTGCTAAAAACGGCCACATACTCGCAGATAAACTGCCACATAACTTCCTTCTTTCACAAGATTCATCCCATGCATGTCGTATGGCCATTTTCAAATTTAACACATATAATCACTATTCGTATTTTTCATGTAATCATGTTCATAGTCTCACATAATGCATATTTCTCAATTTTATACATTTGCATGTAAACATGCACACATTTTCATAAATCACATAATATTCACTTTTTATTTACTTTAGCATGTTTTAATGATTTCTCATATTAAATCATGGATCTCATCAAATGCATATGTATATATAACACATATTTAAACCATCATATATCAATTAAGCCATGTATCACATAACATAGAGATGAAATTTGCACACATGTCATCATCACATACACCAACACATCACAAATCCTAGCTTTCATGCACTCGTAGTTTAGGATCACTTACTTGGATTTCCTTTTGATGAGTTTTTCAACTCCTCTTTGCGTACTTAGTATACTCTCAAATAATTATTTAATAACATTTTATTAAAAATAAAAGTAGCATATTATACTCAAATCAAATATTTATATCCCACGCTTTATATTGAAAATCTAATTGCCACAATCCTATTAGAAGAGGTTTCGCTTGGATCTAAACCCGGTAGATGAATCTATCATATCAAACACGTATTTTAGTTATAAATCTATCGGATGCGTCTTATTACTTAAAGATTAATCATTGAAATAATTCTCACCAATTACTTACCCTTAAATTGAGACTTAGATTCAATGCCTTCATTATCACACTAAGGATCTCTTGGATTGGCTTTGTTTGGTCCTTCAAAGAACATAGGAACAAAATGTTAACACATGAAAAACAAATGTGTCTTAACACCATTCGGCTATGAGGAAAACAATAGAAAGGAAAGGATGTTCTCAACACCTTTATGCACTTACAATACTCAACAATACTATAAGATCGTTGATAAGTCTTGACGAAAGAGTGGAGAGGTTTAACGATCTACAAAAATATATGATCGATGAGTCTTGAACATAAAATAATTAAAATATGATAATTGAATCCTAAGAGAAAATGGGAGAGACTGAAAGTGAAAGAAAGAGGGGGAAAATTGTATCTCGGTGGAAAAAGGCATTGGCAATGGTGGTCCTACACTAGTCTGGTGGTGGTCCGAAAGAAAAGAGGAGAAGAGAATATTTAGCGGTGGCAAAACTATAGCCCGCGGTGGAGGAATTTTAGGTGGTGGTTGAAGGTAGTGGTTGTTTGTCAAAAAGGAGAGAAAATGAAAAAGGAAGAAATGAAAAAAATGAGAATATGGGAGCAAATGAGTGGTATGGACGACAATGAGGTACGGTAAGCTTGGTCAACTGTGACCAGGTTCATTGAATCATAGCAAATAGGCAAGAATGAAGTGAAAGGAAAGAGAGGGAACATAGGAGCATAAAGGGGGATCATGTTTTCCAACTTAAGGCAAGTTTGACTCATAAAAGGGGAAAGGAATCAACTTATTTGAGGCAACAAAGGGGGGTGGACGGCAAGCACTTAAGTTACATGGAAAAAATTGTAAAAAAAATAAATAGAAGAATGTGAACATTACAACTTGAACCTAGGACCTCTAGGATAACTTAGGAGTACTTAACCACTTGACCACTTCACTTCCTTGTTTTCATTCTTGGACACATTTTAATAAAAATATATAGGATGTGACAAAAGCGATATCGTAAATCTGTGCTTTCTCTGGTTTCTGTGTGATAAGTGATAAAAGCAACATATTTTAATCCCATTCTTAATGCGTTTTTGGATGATTATTTATGAAAATTGGTGAATTTTATACTCCTAATCTTTTGAATTAATGTTTCTATACTTAGGAGAGCATTTAAGAGCAAAAGGAGAGAAAAACTAGCAAAAATAAGCAAAAAGAGCATATTTCAAGGCCACACAGGCTGGGCCTTCCCACATGGCTATGTGAGACACATGGGCCGGACACACGACTATGTTCCAGACCGTGTTGATTTCATGACTTGCATCCCAAACATGCAGAAAAATGCAATTTTTAGGCTTGCTGGGCATTGTAAAGTTTATAACTACCAAATAAAAGAAGAGAATAGGGGCCATTAGAGAATATCAAAGAAAACAACTCGAAGAACACCATTGGAGCCAACTCTGAAGCGAATTTTCATCAAGATTGAAGACCTCCTTTTAATTTCTCTTGAAGTTTTTATGAGTTTCTTTATTTCTTGTGATTATTCTGTGTTTGAGATGTTTTTATTCACAATTATGAACTAATTCCCTAGATACCTAGGGAGGATGAACCCTATGATGAATTCTATTATTTAATTTCTATTTTACGCAATAAATACTTGATTCTTGTTCTCAATTATGTATGCTTAATTCTTGTTTTAATTTTTTTAGGATATTAATTCATGTTTAATGTGCTTAAATCAAGGAGGGAAAGTCCCTGTTTAAGAGTAGATATAGCATAATTGAGTGGTGTTGCATGCAATCCTAGAAGTAGGATGACATAAATCTACCGAATTAGAGTCAAATCTAATAGGGGAATTCATATATCGGGTTAATGTGACAATTTCAATTAGAAAGAAATTTCAATTAATCAACCTAGAGTCAGTTGCTCTTACTCTCGAAAGAGATATTAGCATAATTTTGGTATTTCTACAGATCAAGATACCAAGTGAATAAATTGTTTAAATTAGATTTATAATAATAGATAAAGACTAAGTTGTTTCTTTCCTAAGTATTGTTTCTCTCATTGGTTATTATTCGATTATTTTCTTGATTCATTCTCTTTTGATTTTTTAGTTAGATTAATTTAGTAAAACTTAGTTTAAAACAATCACTCCAATTTCTCAGCTAAATAATAGGAAAACAGTAATTACTAATATTTTTAGTCCTCGTGGATATGATATATTTACTCACTGTAGCTATACTATTTATCGACAGGTGCACTTGCCTTCGTCATATTTTTTGTTAGTAATGAGAAAACACATATCAAGTTTTTAACACCGTTGTCGGGGACTAAAATATTAGGAATGCTTGATTTTTATTAATTTAGCCATTATTTTATTTTATTATTTTATATTTTTGTTTCTAATTCAAATTTTACATTCAAAAGTTTCTTTTGTTTGCTTCTAGCAAGTTCTTTTGGTTTATAACTAAAAGAAATCTATCGGGACCATAGCTTTTTGAAAAAGAGATTGAAAGTACTACTCGCAAAAATCGTAGAGGAGTTAGAGAAGCAAGACAGAGTCAACAGAATATAGTAGATGAACAATATGACAACAATACTACTGAGGAAATGGGTGATAATCAAAATAACCAGCAAGTAATTGAGTATCCTGCCCCACGTACTATGTATGATTATGCCAAGCCTACTCTGATTAGGGCTGAATCAAGTATTGTGATACCTATAATTGCTGCAAACAATTTTGAACTGAAGCCAAACATTATTCAGATGGTGATGAAGATCGAAATACTCATTTGGCTAATTTCTTAGAGATTTGCAACACTTTCAAAATTAATGGTGTCACTGAATTTGCTTACAGTTGTTCCATTTCTTATTTAGGAACAAAGCAAAATAGTGATTAAATTCTTTATCGCGAGGTTCCATCACTACATGGGCTCAAATGACTGAGAAATTTCTGTTGAAGTACTTCCCACCGGTTAAAATAGCCAAGTTGAGGAATGACATCTCTTCTTTTGTTCAGATCGATTTAGAGACTTTATCTGATGCATGAAAGAGATACAATGATCTATTAAGATGATTCCCTCATCATGGGTTACCCTTATGGTTTCAATTTCAAATATTCTATAATGGTTTGAATCCCTCAACAAGGTAGTTAATTGATGCAGCAGCTAGAGCTACACTGAATAGTAAAACACCTTAGGCAGCTTATGAGTTTATTGAGGAGATGGCACTAAATAAATATCAGTAGCAAGTCATGTTGCAGTCACCATGTTATCAAACCAAGTAGAAGCACTAAATAAGAAAATTAATGGTTTATATTTTTCTATGCAGGTGAACCTGGTGATATAATGCGATACAAATGGAGGTGGGATGAATTATCCAAAATGTTTACCTTTCGATCTTAGCATAGAGCATGAGCAAATAAATTATATGGGTATTAATTCTAAACCTCAAAATAACCCTTATAGTAATACATATAATGCAGGCTAAAGGAACTATCCAAATTTCTCTTAGGGTGGTAAAGGAAATCAAATAGCAAAACCCCCTTCAAGTTTTCAACAACCTTATCTGTAATGCCCCAATTTTCTTATTTCTATTTCTGTATAATTTTAACACAAATGTGTATCTACTTCAGTGGTTAAGTGTTCTGGGTGTGTGTGTGAGGTTCTAAGTTCAAGCCTTACCTTTAGTGAATTTTGGTTATTTTTAGATCCAAGTCTTATCCCTGTTTAGTGGGATTATATTAAATTATCTGTAAATTCATATCAGAATGAGCTTGCTGGTTCAAATGGCAAGGGAGTTAGTGTGTTGGAGGTTCTGTGCTCGAATCTCTGCGCGAGCGTGAATGTTACTCTTTTTGCTCGGTCTCCTGTTAGAGACTTGATGGAGTTGGATTCTGAGAAGTTCGATGTTAGTGGATTAATGGAGAGTAAAATAAGAGATTTGTAGAGATTTTAGGGATTTTTTCTTATTCTTGAATTTTCTCTCTCCTTCAAGAGAAATCTGACGTGAATTTTTTTTGTTCTCCCTATATTTGACATTTTTCTTTTGCTTTCCTTCTCTGCAAAATCTCTGCTCTATTTCTTCTTGGATTCAATTCGTAAACTTATTGTTCGACCGCGCTATTGTGGTTGTTGAGTTCTCCTTTTTTATTCGGTAAGTAGAATGTTGTAACTTTCAATTGGTGTTGGTATATTAGCGGTGTGTTGGGCAACTTTTAATTAGTGATTTGTTGTTGTAATCTAGTTTAGGTGAAGGTTGTGAGGCTGGATGTTTCATAGCTACAGATTGATTTGAGGTTGTGGTTGTTTGCTAGCGGTGAGTCGACTTTTGTGCTTTTTGGTAAACCATTTTAGACTCGTAATTTGGTTGCCTAAAGTATTGGATACTTTATTTTTAGGTCTTGGAATGCTCGGGAGTGGTTTCACATCAAATCGTTACCAGGTGTGTACCTAAAATACAGAAAACGAGGCTTTGATAAAAATTGAAAAATGAATCTGTTGATGCCACACAGGCGTGTGGTCGCCCGTGTGAAAAGTTTTGTACGAGACACGGCTATGTGGCTGACGAATACTTAACCGTGCGCAAGACATGAGCTTGTGGTGGCTCGAGTGTGGCCGTGTAGCATACGAGCCAGGTCAAGTTGGGCATGTAGGACCACACAGGCATGTTAGACAGGTGTATGGATTTTAGACTAAGCCGTGTGGGCCACACGGGCAAGGCCAATATAGGCGTGTGGGCCACATGAGTGTGTGAGCCATGCAGGAGTGTGGGCCCATACTGGTAAGCCACACGGGCATGTGGACCCACACTAGTAAGCCAAGGGTCGCATGGGTCATTTTGATCAACTGTGGGCCTACCGTAGGGCCGGTAAGGGTTAACCAAACCCTAAAACTGTGGATCTGATATTTTGATGTTCTATTCTAAGCATGAAAATGCTATGAATGTCTGATATTTTCGTTAGCTATTTATAAGCATGTTGAGCATGTATATTCTGCATATCTGTATCTGTTTTCAGTATCTAATTGGGGGTGGGATTCGTATATGAGGAGGAAGTATTCTGTTTAGCATTAATCGCCTATATTCTGGTAGCTTAGCTGCATATATTTTGATATGTCTCGTCATGGCACAATGTGGTGTGTAGGGATAGGTAGTTGTTTTTAACCGCACATGATGTGATAGGATGGTCGGAGTTGGTGTGTAGAGGATGGGGGTAGGATTTTGCATATCTGAAATCTGAATTTATTATCTGAGACCATTGTCTGAATATGGATCTGTACATATAATTTTGTATGTTTGCATACTTAATTCTGCTAGGTTACACACTAAGTTTTTGTAAACTCACATCTATTGTCTGTTTTGTCAGGTAATCCACAGACTGAGGCGGATCGGTGCAACAGAGCCTCTCGGCGACCACGAGTTCATAAACTGGTTATGTTTATGTTTTTATTTTAAAGATTATTTCCAGATTTGTTTTGTATAATTGGTCTCCCCAGACTTTTTGGCTGGTTTTCTTTTGGATTTGGATTTTTGTTGTAGTATTTAATTTGCAACTGATATATGAAAACTATGGTTTCTACTAAAGCAAAGGTTTTTCTAAGAATACGAACTAATTTCTTAAAATACAATGTTTTCATAAGCTTCTGCTACTAAACGCGATTTAAGAATAATTAAATAATTGAATAAATGTTTTGATGATGGATAACAGCAAATATGAGTTTAAAAATTGAAATGGTTTTAACGTGTAGAGATCGATATCAAAACCCATTCTTTGTGACGTCTCCGGATTTAGCCTTAATGTCTAGGCCGAATTTGAGGTGTTACATTTAGTGGTATTAAATTCAGGTGGCAAAACTCGGCTATGAATTTTAAGCTTTAAAATTGTGTTTCAAAAAGAATTGGTTCTTAAATAAGTTGAACAATTGAGAAAGTATGTGGTATACCGAATCTCCAACATCGATCCTATAAGTATTTCTAAAACTTAGTTGGACTGCTCTGAAACACTGTAGTTAATATCTTCTGAAATTGTACTGAGTTAGCTAGAGACTGAAACCTCTAAAAACAATTCTAAACTTCTGATAACTTATGCATAAAACATCTGCTAATAAATACTAAAACTGATGCATAAAATTTTTAATGTAGAGAAAACTCAAAATATACAATGAGAGCTTATGGAATTTATGGACGCGGTATTCGAGGCCGTGGTAAAGGCCGTAGAGGGGCTCGAGCTGAGTCTTCCCCTCTGGGTAGTATGCCAAACTTGGATACGAGTGAGACAACGTATTATCCCAAGCCATGATGAGGATCTTAGAGAGGGTCGCTGGATCCCATTTCTGAAGCTGGGGGCCAAGGGTCGATAACTGAACAACTCAGGTTAAATGGTGCTAAGTTGTTTAGTGGTGTCACTAGAGTTGCCCCTAATGTGGTCAAGTATTGGTTGGAGGCCACTAAGAGGATCATGAATGATCTAAACTGTACTCTTGAGTAGAAACTAGAGGATACAGTTTCTTTGCTTTGTGGTGAGGCTTATTAGTTGTGATTAATAGTTAAGAAGGGTACTCAGCCTGATCGTTTGAGTTGGAATTTCTTTAAGACTACCTTTCAGAGCAAGTATGGGAGCAAGCTATGTGGATGCTTGTAGGCGTGAGTTTATTATTCTCACGCAAGGCGATAGATCTGCGGCCGAGTATGAGGCCGACTTTATGAGCCTGAGCCGCTACGCTTGAGGCGTTGTGGCTACTGAGTATGAGAGGTGCATCCAATTTGAAGATGGCTTAAGGGATAATCTAAGGGTGCTGATTGCTCCACAGAGGGAGCGAGAGTTTGCGGTTCTAGTTGAAAAGGTGAAGATCCCCGAGGATGTTAAGTGTATAGAGTGCCAGAATAGGGATAGAGAGAGGGTAACAACAAGAGAGAATCAAAGCCCTTTAGTTCTATTTAGAGGCCTAAGAAAAAGGTCAGATCTGATGGGCTAGTTATAATAGGGGCTCCTATTGTTCCTACTAGGATTCAGCTGTACGGTGATTATGGTAGGCGCTATCTGGGAGAGTGTTAGAGGAGGATAGGGGCTTGTCTGAGGTGTAGGTAATTAGAGCACCATATTTGAGAGTGTCTACAGAGGGCTGATTAGATGCAAGCTTCGGGACCAGGTTCTGCGCAACCTTAAAGGGCAGTTCAGCACCCACCTAGGGGTTGTGGTCAAGCTAGGGGTGGTAATGGTATGAGTCGTGGGCAGATAGCATTGGGCAAAGGTACTGGTCAGACTGAGGCGAGGCAACTTGCACTGGTTTATGATGCACGACGCCGAGAGGATAGAGATACTCCTGATGTCATCACTAGTACGTTCCTTATATTTGATGTGCCTTATACTGTTTTGATGCACATAGGTTCCACTCACTCCTATGTAGCTAGCATTGTATCTGAAAATCTGGGGATTTCTGTGGAGAGCACTTCTAGTGAGATTACTATACTAAGTCCATTGGGGTAGTCTGTTCGGGTTAGTAAACTCTATAGGGATGTTCCGTTAGTGGTACAAGGGACTGTCTTTCTGGAAAATCTGATGGAGCTTCCGTTTAGGGAGTTCGATTTAATTCTGGGTATGGATTGGTTGGTTGAGCACTAAGTCAGTTTGGATTGTGCATCTAAGAGATTCGTTCTGAGGACCAAGGATAATATGGAGGTGGTTTTGATTGGTAAGAGTTAAGATTATTTGTCCAATGTGATCTCCGCTCTTGTGGCTGAAAAACTGGTTCGGAAAGGGTGTGAGGCGTACTTGGCTTACATCAGTGATTCTGATTCTGGGGACTCTTCTATAAGATATATTAGAATGATGAGAGAGTTTTCGGATATCTTCCTTGAGGAGTTACCGGGTTTGCCTTCGAATCGAGAGGTTGAGTTTAGAAATGAGCTCCTTCTGGATATAGCTCTGTTGTCTATTGCTCTATACCGTATGGCACCGAAGGAGTTTACTGGGCTTAAAGCTTAACTTCAAGAACTTTTGGATCGTAGTTTCATTTGTCCCAGTGTGTCTCTGTGGGGGCACCAATTTTGTTTGTTAAGAAGAAGGATGGGACCATGAGAATTTGTATCGATTATCGATAATTGAATAAGTTGACTGTGAAGAATAAGTGTCCACTTTTGAGGATCGATGACTTGTTTGATCAGTTCCGAAGGGCTTCAGTATTCTCTAAAATAGATCTTCGTTCTAGGTATCATCAGTGGAGGGTTAAGGATGCTGATGTTCATAGGACTACATTTAGGACTCGTTATGGACATTACGAGTTCCTAGTGATGCCTTTTGGTTTGACGAATGCTCTGGCGACATTCATGGATTTTATGAATTGAGTCTTTTAGCCTTATCTAGATCAATTCATCGTGGTCTTTATCAATGACATCTTGGTTTACTCTAAGAGTGAGAATGAGCATGATGAGTGTAACACCCCTGACCTGGCCCGGACGCTATGGCCGAATCTGGCGCATCACATTGAAGTGTTTAAGCGAAAACCTTGTTTCAATTGAAAACCCTTCCTTAAGAAATGAAACCTTAGTTATCATATGAAAACACTCTTTTCAGTTACGAAAGCTTTGTTTAAAACATTTGATTTAAGAAAACTTATCATTTTAGTTGCGGAAATGTAGTAAACATGCTATAATTCAAGAAACCATGTTCAACCTCTCATAATTACATCGCATAAAAATAATAATCCAAATAATAAGAAAAAGGGGAGGCCTTATTACAATCCAGTCTAAAATCACTTAATAAATCATAAATTAAATGATCTTCTTTTTTTTTAGTAGAACAAACAAGTCCAAGCTATCTCGCTAGCTGGCCACCCAGAGTCCCCCCAGACATCGAACCTCCTATTGAGCATCACTTGAGAAAAATAAAAGAGGGGGTGAGTTTTCGCAAACTCAGTGTGTACATCCCTGGAACAAACATTAAGCATACATCAACCACCATACATCATACATGTAATGCAATACAGTGAAATCCCATCCCAATAATCCATCCGCTACACACCAACTCCGTCCCCCGATACACATCATGTGGGGATATAAATATCTACCCACCCAACTGATACACATCCAGGGTAGCCCGGTTGCGGAACTACCTTCATTTACATATTGGGCTTAAAAGCTGTCGGTGGATTAACGATTGTCAAGCAACCATGCGATCCTCATATACTTCCTCCGTTTCATAATTCCCAACCCAATTGCAACCAACGCAGAATATCATTTGTATGCAGCAGATATGCATGTCACATCCATTAAACTTACATTCAACACATAGGGGTATTTTGGTCATTTTGCCCTTAGGGGCATTTCTGTAATTTTCCCTTTATTACGATTTTCTCTTACCTTGTCCGGTTAACAAATCCCATGAGCTAAGATGCACGAATACTATGCACCAGGTAGATTCTAGAGAAAAGGAGGTGGGTCATTAAGACCGCTTAAGTACCAAGTTCTCCCTAGATCCAATCCTAGACATGCATATACCCGTTGCCACACCTTACCCCTATAACTTGTCCACGGTCTAAAAAATTTAATTAAGTTTTATGTAGTCATCATATACTAAGCCCAAAACCCCTACATACATGCATATGGCCCACTAGGCCCATTCTCATTTATATATCCCATCCGGCCTAATTCACGTTCATATGGCCCTTGAGACCCAATTCACATTCATATAACCTATTAGGCCCAATCTCATTTATATGGCCCATCCGGCCCAAATCACATTATATTCATGCTCACATACAAATTTTCTATCACATAGCATCACTTATCAAATTTTGCCTGATATGGGCCCAACAGCCCCTCGGGCCCATTTAGCCCATTCTGGCCTATTTGGCCTATTCACAACCCAAGTCCATGGAATCGTCCATGGGCCTCAGGCAACCTATCAGTCTCCCCCTTACGAGTGTTCGCGCACTCGCAAGACTACCGTAGCCAAACTTTCAGCTTTTTGGCATTTTAGCTTTTCGGTATTTTGGCTTTTGCCGATCTACTTGTGTGTGCAGTGTAAGTACACACCTGGTAAGCAAGCATGTTATGATTCCCTTAGTCACCAACCTTGAACACCAATCCCTAATAGTTTTTTCCTTGATCACGTACTCCTTAGATCAAACCACAAAACACCTAAGGAGCAATTCGGTAGAGAGCTAAAACCCGAGATACGATACTAATTCCACCAAAAGAGTAATCGGCCCAAGGGAGATCCGACTTTTTAGCTTTCAAACTAGTATGGTGAATAAGGTTTATTTGGTAGAAATTAAAGAAAAAGAGTAGAAGAAAGAATCAGCTAACCCAAAAATGGAACAAAGAAAATTGTGTAGAGGAAAAAAGGGAAAATCGGCACAAAGAGAGAAAATAAAACAAAGGATTTTCGGATTTTAGGAAAAAGGGTTTCTGAAAACAAGGTGAATGGAATTCGACATTAGCCTGGCCACCCCCCATTTGGGACCTATTTATAGCCCCTATAGCCGAATTCCCCATTTGGCACCATCACTTCCCCTTTCTCATCTCTTCATTTTTCTCCCTGATAACTCCCCAATCTATTTCCTAAATTTTCTCTTCTAAACACTCCCCTTGGAGTCCATCTTCAAGCCAGTTCAAACCTTCTAGAAGGCCAAAATTAAACTCCTAAAAAAAATACTAAGCTAGGATTTGATCATCGGATATCCTTGCTATCTACTAACGCCACCTCCCTACACCCTAAGTGGCGTTACTTAGCCACTCCTCCACAAGGCTTTTTGATGCCATTTTCCCCTATCTTTATTTAAGAGCCTAACTACTCCCAACCTTGATTCCTTTAATAATTAAATTAAAATTCCTCTATTGCAAAACTCAAACCCAGAACTTCTCTAACATACCTCGACACTTCAAATTCCTTAAACCCTTAAAGCCAACATGTCATTTGTCATTTTCTTGCTCACTTAAAAATTTTATGAGACTCAAAACCCTTTTCATCTAGGCCCAAAATTCAGGGCGTTACAACTCTACCCCCTAAAAGAAATTTCATCCTCAAAATTTCAAACTACTAATACAGACTTCCACACCACACTTTTGTTGCGCAATCTAATTCCAACTTAGGTAAATAGCATACTATGGGTAAGTACATACCATTATTCACCTCTAGAGCGTCTCCATCCTCTTGACGACGTGCTGCGTAGTCCAAAGCTGGCTGCCTCGCCTTAGCCTGACCAGCACCTCTTCTCGATGCTCCACAACCCAAACCGTGCCCACCCCTAGCCTGATCACAGCTCTCAGCAGTTGCTGACCACCCCTCGATGGCTGCACACCACCTCGGTCCACGACTGGCACCTGACCTGACATTCTAGGGCAATTCCTGATCTTATGCTCCATAGATCCACAAGCTAAACAAGCTCCTGTCGTCTTCCAAAACTCGCCTCTATGGTCTCTCCCACAATCAGCACAAGGTGGTACCCCTGGATTAATAGCAGGGTGCCCTGCTCTAATGGGCCCATTAACTCTGGCCCTAGACCTAAGCATCTGTCCAACACCAGGAGTCTCAGCCTCCCTTTTACTCTTACCCCTTTCTTTTCCCGATTTAGGCGCTCAGTGCGCTTTACCTCCTCCGCTATCTTTGCTTTCTCTACCAACTCCGAGAAAACTCGTTCCCTTTGTGGAGCTATCAAAACCCTAAGGCTATCTCTAAGTCCATCCTCAAACTTAACGCAATGATCATAGTCCATAGCCACCATAATTCTTGTATACCTACTAAGGCGCAGGAATTCCGCCTCATACTCTGCCACATATCTGTTTCTGTAGGTCAAGTTTAGGAACTCCTTCCTTCTAGCATCCACATAGCTTGCACCCACATACTTCCCTTGGAATACAACTTTGAGGAAATCCCAAGTGACCTGCTCAGGTTGAGTGCCCTCTTTCACTGTCAGCCACCACTAGTAAGCTTCTTCCCTTAGCAGTGACACTGCCCATTTCATCTTTTGTTCAGGTGAATAGTCCAGATCCTCCATTATCCTTTCCGTGGCCTCCAACCAATATTTAGCCACGTCAGGAGCCACACTAGCCACGCCCTTAAAAATCTCAGCCCCATTTGATCGAAGTCGCTCCGAAATGGACCCCCGATTTCCCGTGCCATTATTGGGCCCAGCGACCCTCTCTAAAATCCTTAGCATTGTCTGCGACAATGCATCATCTCCCATGGCCCGACCGTATTGTCCATTCTCAGCCACGGGTGAGGCCGGAGCCTATTCTACTCTAACATTGGGTACATGGCCCGATGCCAACGATTTAGCCCTAACACTTGCGCGACCTCGGCTACGGCCTCTTGCACCTCTTTTAGCACTCATCGTCGATTCACATATTTTCTGGATTAAAAATTTTATGAAGTTTTACTTAGTTCAATAATTAACCCGATGTTTTATGAAAGTAATTTAGAAGAAGATTATTTTTCGAAAATCCTCTACAGTTTCAGGATCTTACGGGTTTCAGTTCCATTCTAACATAAGCATCTAAAGTAGCCCTCAAACTATCTACTGTATAACAATTTAAACAGGCTTAAGATCCAAAGAACTTACTTGGTTCGATGTCGGAGGCTCGATGTGCCGCTCTGCAAGACTTTCCTTTTTCCAAGACATCGTAAAAATTATATATATATTTAAATCCAAAAAGAAACCAAATAATAAGGCCCACTTCACAGCCCGTGTTTTGCAACCTGGGCTCTGATACCACTAAATGTAACACCCCTGACCTAGCCCGGATGCTATGGCCGAATCTGGCACGTCACATTAAAGTGTTTAAGCAAAAACCATACATCATACATGTAAAGCAATGGAACGTAATCCCATCCCAATAATCCATCTGCTACACACCAACTCCGTCCCCCGATACACATCATGTAGGGATATAAATATTGATCCACCCAACTGATACACATCTAGGGTAGCCCAGTTGCGGAACTACCTTCATTTACATATTGGGCTTAAAAACCGTCAATGGATCCACAATTCTCAGGCAACCATGCGATCCTCATATACTTCTTCCATTCCATAATTCCCAACCCATATGCAACCTAAGTAGAATATCATTTGTATACAGCAGATATGCATGTCACATCCATTAAACTTACATTCAACACAAAGGGGTATTTTGGTCATTTTCGCCCCTAGGGGCATTTCGATAATTTTCCCTTTATTACGGTTACCACTTACCTTGACTCGTTAACAAATCCCATGAGCTAATATGAATGAATACTATGCACCAGGTAGGATTCCAAAGAAGAGGAGGTGGGTCATTAAGACCGCTTAAGTACCAAGCTCTCCCAAGATCCAATCCTAGATATGCATATACCCGTTGCCATACCTTACCCCTATGACTTGTCCACGGTCTAAACAATTTAATTAAGTTTTATGTACTCATCATATACTAAGCCTAAAACCCCTACAAACATGCATATGGTCCATTAGGCCCGGTCTCATTTATATGGCCCATCCGGCCAAATTCATGTTCAAATGGCCCTTGAGGCCCAATTCACATTCATATGGCCCATTAGGCCCAATCTCATTAATATGGCCCATCCGGCCCAAGTCACATTATATTCAGGCCTCACATACAAATTTTCTATCACATAGCATCACTTATCAAATTTTGCCTAATATGGGCCCAACAGCCCCTCGGGCCTATTTAGCCCATTCCGGCCTATTTGGCCTATTCACAACCCAAGTCCATGGAATCACCCATGGGCCTCAAGCAACCTATCAGTATCCCTCTTACGAGTGTTTGCGCACTCGCAAGACTACCGTAGCCAAACTTTCAGCTTTTCGGTATTTTAGTTTTTCGGTATTTCAGCTTTTGTCGATCTACTTGTGTGTGCAGTGTAAGTACACACCTAGTAAGCAAGCATGTTGCGATTCCCTTAGTCACCAACCTTGAACACCAATCTCTAATAGTTTTTTTCTTGATCACGTACTCCTTAGATCAAACTGCAAAACAGCAAAGGAGTAATTTGGCTGAGAGCTAAAACTCGAGATCCGATACTAATTTCACCAAAAGAGTAATCGGCCTAAGGAAGATTCTGCTTTTCATCTTTCAAACTAGTATGGTGAATAAGGTTTATTTGGCACAAATTAAGGAAAAAGAGTATAAGAAGGAATCGGCTAACCCAAAAGTGGAATAAAGAAAATTGTGTAGAGGAAAAAAGGGAAAATCAGTACAAAGAAAGAAAGTAAAACAAAGAGTTTTCGGCTTTTAAGAAAAAGGGTTTCTAGAAACAAGGTGAAGGGAATTCGGCATTAGCCTGGCCATCCCTTATTCGGCACCTATTTATAGCCCCTATAGCCGAATTGCCTAACCCTTAATTCCCCATTCGGCTTCATCACTTCCCCCTTCTCATCTCCTCGTTTTTCTCCCTGATAACTCCCCAATCTATTTCCTAAATTTTCTCTTTTGAACACTCCCCTTGGAGTCCATCTTCACACCAGTTCCAACCTTCTAGAAGGCTAAAATTAAACTCCTAAGAAAATACTAAGCTAGGATTCGAACCTCGGATCTCCTTGCTATCTACTAACGCCAGCTTTCTACACCCTAAGTGGCGTTACTTAGCCACTTCTCCACAAGGATCTTTAATGCCATTTTCCCCTATCTCTATTTAAGAGCCCAACTACTCCCAACCCTGATTCTTTTAATAATTAAATTAAAATTTCTCTATTGCAAAACTCGAACCCAGAACTTCTCTAACGTACCTTGACACTTCAAATTCCTTAAACCTTTAAAGGCAACATGTCATTTTTCATTTTCTTGCTCACTTAAAAATTTTATGAGATCCAAAGCCCATTTTAGCTAGGCCCAAAATTTGAGGCGTTACAATGAGCATATCAGTGTGGTACTTCAGATTCTTTGTGAAAAACAAATTTACGCTAAGTTGAGTAAGTGCGATTTCTGGTTACGAGAGGTAACTTTCTTGGGGCATGTGGTGTATGCTGAGGGGATTTGTGTTGATCCGAGGAAGATTGAGGCTGTACTTGATTGGAAACAACCTAAGAATGTATCTGAGATCCACAGTTTTCTAGGTTTGGTAGGTTATTATTGGCAGTTTGTCGAATGGTTCTCTCTGATTGCAGCTCCCTTGACTAAGCTTCTGCGAAGGGTATTCTATTTGTTTGGAATGATGCGCAACAATCGAGCTTCGAGAAACTCAAGTCTGTTCTAACTCAGACTCCTAATCTGATACAGCCTGAATCTAGTAAGGAGTTCATGGTCTATAGTGATGCATCGTATGTCGATTTGGGATGTGTTCTAATGAAGGATGATAAAATTGTAGCTTATGCGTTTCGTTAACTTATGACACATGATGGAAACTATCCGATACATGATCTCGAGTTGGCTACTGTGGTCTTTGCATTAAAAATCTGGAGGCACTATCTGTATGGTGAGAAGTGTATCATCTACACTATTACAAGAGTTTTGAGTACCTCCTTACTCAGAAGGAGTTGAATCTTAGGCGGCGCCGATGGATTGAATTGCTCAAAGATTATGATTGCACTATTGAGTATCATCCTGGTAAGGCCAATGTAGTGGTTGATGCTTTAAGTCGAAGAGCGATGACGGATTTGAGGGCGATGTTTGCTCACCTTAGTTTGTTTGACGATGGGAGTCTATTAGCTGAGTTGCAAGTTAAGCTAACTTGGATTGATCAGATTTGAGATAAGCAGTTAGGGGATGAGTCTCTGGGATTGCGATTTCGCCAGCTTGAGAGTGGTAGTACTTCTGACTTTGGGATGAATAATGATGGAGTTCTGAGTTTTCGAGGATGGATCTATGTACCGAATGATTCTGGTTTGAGGTAGTCAATTTTGAAGGAGGCACATAGTAGCCCTTATGCTATGCATCCCTGTGGTAATAAGATGTATTGCAATCTTTGTGAATTGTACTGGTGGCCAAGTTTGAAGCATGAGGTTATGGATTTTGTTGCTCGATGTCTGAAGTGCCAGTAGGTTAAGGCTGAACACCAGTTGCCTTCGGGTTTGCTCCAACCTGTTAAAATACTTTATGGAAGTAGGAACGAGTGACAATGGACTTCGTTAGTGGGTTGCCATTAACAGCCACTAAGAAGGATTCTGTTTGGGTCATCGTGGATCGATTGACCAAGTCTGCTCACTTTATTCTGGTTCAAACAGATTATTCTCTGTAGAAGTTAGTGAAGTTCTATATTCCGAGATAATTAGACTGCATGGGGTTCCTATGTCGATTATTTCTGATAGAGATCCTCGCTTCACATCTCGGTTCAGGAAGAAATTGCATGAGGCTCTGGGTTCAAGGTTAGATTTTAGTACTACGTTCCATCTTCGGATTGATGGTTAATCTGAAAGGGTGATTTAGATACTAGAGGATATGCTTCGGAGCTGTGTGATAGATTTATGAGGTAGTTAGGAGGATTATTTACTGCTAGTTGAGTTCGCCTACAATAACAGTTTCCAGTCTAGCATACAGATGGCACCTTACGAGGCTTTGTATAGTCGTAAGTGTCGTACTCCACTATGCTGGACTAAGTTGGGTGAGCATCAGGTTTTGGGTCTTGAGTTGGTTTTTGAGACCGAAGATAAGGTTAAACTGATTCGGGATCATCTGAAGGCGGCTTCTGATAGACAGAAATCTTATGCAGATCTGAAGAGGTGTGATATTGAGTATTTCCTAGGGGACTCCGTCTTTCTTAATGTTTCTCTATAGAAGAAAGTTCTGAGATTCGGTTGTAAGGGAAAGTTGAGTCTTAGGTTCATTGGGCCGTATCGGATTCTGAAGTGTGTAGGACCAGTCGCTTATCAGTTGGAGTTACCTCTAGTGTTAGACCGTATTCACAATATGTTCCATGTCTCAATGTTGAGGCAATATCAGTCTGATCCTTCTCATGCAGTCTCTGTTGAGGAGATCGAGGTTAGACCGGACTTAACTTTTGAGGAGGAGCCGGTTCCGATTCTGGATCAAGATGTTAAGGTTTTGAGGAGGAAGTCCATCCCTTTAGTGAAAGTTTTGTGGCGAAATAATGTTACCGAGGAGGTTACGTGGGAACCTGAGGACTTGATGCGTTAGCAGTATCCTCATTTGTTCTGATCAGGTAATTTCGATGTCAAAATTTCTTTTAGGGGGTAAAGATGTAACGCCCCAATTTTCTTATTTTTGTTTCTATATAATTTTGACCAAATATGTATCTGCTTCAGCGGTTAAATGTTCTAGATGTGTGTGTGAGGTCCCAAGTTCAAGCCTTACGTTTAGCAAATTCTAGTTATATTTAGATCCAACCCTTGTCCCTGTTTAGTGGGCTTATATTAAATTATTTGTAAATTCATATCAGAATGAGCTTGCTGGTTCAAGTGGCAAGGGAGTTAATGTGTTGGAGGTCATGTGTTTGAATTTCTGAGCGAGGGTGAATGTTACTCTTTTTGTTCGGTCTCCTGTTAGAGTCTTGATGGAGTTGGATTCTGAGAAGTTAGAAGTTAGTGGATTAGTGGAGAGTAAAGTAAGAGATTTGTAGAGATTTTAGGGATTTTTACTTCTTTTAGAATTTTCTCTCTCCTCTAAGAGAAATCTAATATGAATTTCTTTTGCTCTCCCCACATCTGACATTTTTCTTTTGCTTTCCTTCTCTGCAAAATCTTTGCTCTATTTCTTCTTGGATTAGATTCGTAAACTCATTGTTTGATCTCGCTGTTGCGGTTGTCGGGTTCTCCTTTTTTTTATTTTGTAAGTAGAATGTTATCACTTTTAATTGGTGTTGATATATTAGCGGTGTGTTGGGCAACTTTTAATTGGTGATTTGTAGTTGTAATATAGTTTAGGTGGTTTCACGGCTACTGATTAATTTAAGGTTGTGGTTGTTCGCTAGCGGTGAGTTGACTTTTGTGCTTTTTGCTAAACTGTCTTAGGCTCGTAATCTGGTTGCTAAGGGTATTGGATACTCTGTTTTTAGGTTTCAGAAGGCTCGGGGGTGGTTTCACATTAAATTGTTACTAGGTGTGTACCCAAAACGCAGAACACAAGGCTTTGGCAAAAGCTGAAAAATGAATTTGTTGACGCCACACAGACGTGTGGTCATCCTTGTAGAAGGCCGTGTGCAAGAATTGGTCGTATGGTCGATGAAGACTTGGCCATGTGCATTACACAGGCCAGGCCAAGTTAGGTGTGTGGGCTACACAAGCATGTTACACGAGCATGTGGGTTTTGGGCTAGGCCGTGTGGGCCACACGGGCAAGGCCAATCTGGGCATGTAGGCCCACACGCCTAAGCCACATGGGCTTGTGGGCTCATATTTCTGAATTTTTTTCTAGGGTTGTACGAGTCATTCTTATTGACTGTAGGCCTACTGTAGGGCGGGTAAGGGCTAAACAAACCCTAAAGTTTGGATCTGATAGTTTGATATTCTGTTCTTAGTATGAAAACGCTATGCATGTCTGATATTTTTGTTAGTTGTATATAAGCATGTTGAGCATGTATATTCTGTATATTTGTATATGTTTTCGATATCTAATTGGGGGTGGGATTTGTTTATGAGAAGGAAGTATTCTGTTTGGCGTTAATGACCTATAATAAAAATAATAAATAAGTAAATAAAAATGAAATAGAAGAACCCAGATTCCAAATGAACAAATTCAAACTTGAAAAGGATCTTTCTTCTGGCAACTTGGCTGCATATATTCTGATATGTGTCATAATGGCACAATGTGGTGTGTAGGGATGGGTGGGTATTTTTAACCCCATATGGTGTGATGGGATAGTTAGATTTGGTGTGTAGAAGATGGAGGTAGGATTTTGCTTATTTGAAAGCTGAATTTGTTATTTGAGACCGTTGTCTAAATCTAGATCTATATTTGTCTATGCATATAATTATGTATGTTTGCATGCTTAATTCTGCTAGGTTGTACACTGAGTTTTTGTAAACTCACATCTATTTTCTATTTTGTCAGGTAATCTACAAACTTAGGCGGATCGGTGCGATAGAGCCTCTCGGTGACCACAAGTTCATAAATGGTTATGTTTATGGTTTTATTTTAAAGATTATTTCTGGATTTTTTTTTGTACAATTAGACTCCCCGAACTTTTTGGCTGGTTTCCTTTTAGATTTAGATTTTCTTTGTAGTATTTAATTTGCAACTGATATTTGAAAACTATGGTTTCTAGTAAAACAGAGTTTTTTCTAAGAATACAAACTAATTTCTTGAAATACAACGTTTTCATAAGCTTCTACTACTAAACGCGATTTAAGACTAATTAAGTAATTGAATAAACATTTTGACAATGGATAATGGCAAATAGGAGTTTAAAAACTGAAATGGTTTTAACATGTAGAAATCGATATCAAAACCCATTCTTTGTGACGTCTTCAGATTTGGCCATAACATCTAGGTTGAGTTTAGGGTGTTACATTATCAGCAAAATTTACATCAGTGTCAGAAACTCATTTTCAAAACACTAAGGCAGCGCTAAAAAATTAGCAAGTATCGATTTAAGGACTCAAAAATCTAGGCCAGCTTGCTAAACTAATTTCGGAAAGACCACAAGATAGCTTGCCTAGCAATACTGAAACTAATCCAAGGGAGCAGCTTCACGTAATTACTGTTTGAGATGTGGAAGGGTTAGTTGAACCTGAACAAGAATCGATGCAAGAAATTATGGTAAACAATGATGAGGTCCAAGAAAATCAAAAAGAGAAAAAGCCGATTGTTAAAGAATACAGACCTCGAGTGTCATATCCTAATGTGATGAAGAGAGACCACACAAACGAACAATATGGTAAATTTCTTAAGCTTCTTAAAAACTTACACATTAACTTATTGTTTGTTGAAGCTCTTTTGTAAATGCCAAATTGTGTTAAATTTTTAAAGGAGTTGTTGGCAAACAAAAGGAAGTTAGATGACTTGTCGACTGTGGAGCTCAATGCAATTTTCTTAGCCATTCTCCAAAATAAACTACCTAACAAACTAAAAGATCCAGAGAATTTTACTATTCCGTGTCTCATTGGTAGTTTAAATATTGATAATGCTTTGGTTGATTTAGGGGGCCAATATTAATGCCATGCCTTACAAAATGTTTAAACAACTAGGTCTTGGGAAGCCCAAACATACTAGGATGAGTACTCAATTAGCGGATAGAACTATCAGATATCCTAGGGGTGTTATTGAGGATTTTCTTGTGAAAATAAATAAATTCATATTCCCCATTGGCTTTGTTGTGTTAGACATGGATGACAATAGTGAGGTACCTTTGATCTTAGGTTGACCCTTCTTAACCATTGCTAGGACTATTATCGATGTTGGTACTGGTGAACTTGTGCTTCGTATAGGTGACAAAAAGATTATTCTCCAAGCACACGATTCTATGAGAGTCTCTAGTGAGCGAGATGAGATTAAATGTTCTGTTAATGGTAGTAACCACATGGCCCAACCTTCTCTGCAAGAAACTTCTCGTGAAAACATGTTGGAGCCATGCTTTAGTCAAGGTGATAGAAACCAAACAACATATGAAGAGCGAATGGTACATCTTAATGAACTAGATGAATAGCGTATGCATACATAGGAGACACCAAGAAAACATGATGCAGACACAAAGTGACACCGCGATGTGCAAGTGATAAGAATAACCAATTTAAAGTTGGTAACAAAGTACTTCTAGAAAAATCAAATCCACGACTTTTCCCTTCAGAGCTTAAGTCAAGCGGATCGAACCCATTTACGGTACTGAACGTCTTTCCATACGGTATAGTCCAGGTAACGCATTCTGAGTTTGGCAAATTTAAGGTAAACAGTACTCGACTCAAACCTTATCTTGGTATTAAAATTGATAATGAGATAGAGGAACTTTGGCTCCGAGAATTTCCATAACCATACGCATACAAGGTAAAGTCGAGCTTAGACTCTAAATAAGCACTTCTTAGGAGGCAACTCGAGTGTTTAAACTTGGTTAATTCTTTTAATTTTATTGCATGTTAATTTAAAATTAATTTAATTAAAATTTTAAATTAAAAAATATGTTGTTGACTCACACAGGCATGTACCAATCTGTGTGCACAATGGTGTATTCGACAATGAATCACATGGCCTGACGACATGGATGTGTGGCTGGGCACATGAGCGTGTCCCAGACCATGTACACAAGAGAGTGTTCTACAGTGAGTTACACAGTGTGAAGACATGTCTGTGTAGGTCACATGACCTGAACACAGCGGAGCGTCCCAGGTCGTGTGCACAAGGGAGTGTTCTATAGTGAGTTACACGATGTGAAGACATAGCTGTGTAGGTCACACGGCTTAGACACACGGGCGTGTCCTTGGCCGTGTGAGTCCTAGGACTTAATTTTTCCAAATTTGATTGTTACATGACCTAAGGTGGTCCACACGGCCTGGCGACACAGCCGTGTAGCACACAACTGTGTGGCACACACGACCTGGACACACAGGCATGTCCAAGGCCGTGCGAATACTAATGTTAATTTTTCAAATTCAATTACAAGTCAGTGAGTTACATGGGCCATAGACACGGCCATGGGAAAAGCAGAGAAAGGTCACACACAGCTTGGCACACAAGTGTGTTCGAAGCCGTGTGAAAAGTGGGCTTAAATTTTGAATTGAACACGAGCTGAGAAAGCTTGTACATAGCCGTATGGCCCAACACGGGCCTAAACATGACCGTGTCCCTTTAAAACTCTTATTTTGTCTCCTTCTTTCCTAATTTTTTCCCACCCCCACAACGCCAATTGCCGTTTAACCCTCCCCTCACCAGATCGGCCACCTTACCGCACCCCTGCCCTGACCTCCGAGCATCCCTTTTCCCACAATTTACCGATTCCCTTTCTTTTTTCCCTCTTCCCTTCCTTTTTTCTTTCCCCTTTTCCACTGTCCACCACCTTCGCACGAACAAACCACCCTTCCCCCTCTTCAAACCACCGCGACTAGCCTCTCCCTATCATCCTCCGTCCCCATGCCCTTTTCCTTTACCCTCCATTTCCCCTCTTTCTTTCCCACCTAACCCCCTCTCCCTTTCTCCTTCGACAAAATAACCCCAAGCCATCTGTAACGCCCCAATTTTTAGGAATTTTAAAAATGTTGGAAAATTTTAAAAATTCTGTGTCCTGTTTGTTTGTCGTAGGATTAAGTACGTTAGTGGGCCTCTAGAAGGCCCAAGCTTAAGGTAAAACCGATAGTTTTAATTAATTTTAATTCCATAAGAAAAAGGGGTTCTTGTTAATTAGGCTTTTAACTATTAATTGTGTAAAATAAATCACAAGGAAGCATGTGGTAAAGTGGCTAAGTGACGCCACTGGGAATGCTATAAGTGGCGTGTGGATGATTGGGAGGACCCAGGTTCAAGTCATAATGACAGCAAATAAGGGATTAATTTTTATGAATGGAAAAGGTAAGTAGTGGAACTGAAGTGAAAGTCTGACAGGAGAGGATTTAGGAGTTGATAAGGGATAGGATTTAGGAGCATATAAAGGAGGAAATCTAGGAGCTGATCAAGGAACAAGAGGTGGCCGGCCAAGGGACTTTGGCATGGGAATTTCGGCTAGGGTTAGTGCCAGTATAAATTCGGCATTAGTGGTAAGTGGTGCCGTTTCCTGACCATTCTCTTCTTCTTTTCTTTTTCTCTTCTCTCCATCCACTTATTCTTTTCTTCTTCTTTTCCCCATAGCCGAATCCTTTAGCCACCCTACTCTATACCACCGTCCTTCCATTATTTTAAGACTATAGCCGATTGCCTCAAATCTAGAAATCCCGAAAACTTGACTCCTTTTGTACCGATTTTTCCCTAGCCAAATCTCTTATTTTTTCTCATCATCTTTGGCTGATTCTGTCAACCTCTAAACCCCAGGTTTCTGTTGACAATACCACAAGTAAAAACCCTCATATTTTATCTTTCTCTACACTTTTGCAAAAAGCCGAAACTCTCACACTATCTTAGGGACATAGCCGAATACTGAGATCACTAAGGGCTCGACTTTTGTTATCGTTTGAGGGCTTAGAAATGCATCAGAATCAAGTAGGAACTAAGGGGGAACGTTGACTGGAAGAATCGGTGGTAAGTCTTTCCAACTTAGTCTATCTTGCATATTTTAAGAAAAGCCAGAATCCCTAAAAGGTTAGGGAGGTTGTCATTTTTTGACTTGTAGCCCTAAGGGGTTGTGATAATAGTATTATTTTGGTAATAGTGTGATTAAGAGGTTGTTGATCAAGAGCTTGGACAAGTGGAGCGAACGGATCTGGATCGAGATACTATTTTCGACAAAGGTAGGAACGCTAAGGCCTAAGGTGTTGTTGGCCGAATATGGTAAGAAGTTAATATGTAGTTCATTTCGGTAGTAAGATTAATGTGGTAGTATTATAATTGTAGGCAGTTCGTACATGGACCGCGTCAGCAAATCGTCATAAAATAGGTATGTAACTGACACCCTCTCATAGACTAGATCGGCAAAAGCCGAAAACCCGAAATGCCGGAAAGTTGGTATTTTGGGAATTTGCGAGTGTGCGAATGCTCGTAAGATAGTTGGGTTTGTATGTTTGGTATTCTGAAGGTAATAAACTGCAGTACGTGCGATTTCGTGCATTTTGATAACTTGGGCTTAATGGGCCAAAAATCGGGTTCATGGGCCAACGGGTTCAATTTGGTAAGTATGCGCAGTAAGTATTCTGATAGTACGTAAATGGATAGGATGTGCATGAAACCCTAAAAGTAGCTAAATTACTACAATACCCTTATTTATGGAAAATTACCATGATACCCCTAGGTGTAATGACCAATATGCCCCTAGGGTTAATTTTGTCCGAAAAGCATGTTGACTTAAATCTGTATGATGTATGCCATGAATGAATATTTGCTGCATGGGGACATGGGTTATATTATGGAGGAAGCATCCTGGTGGGTATGCCACAAATTATCTGATATGATGGCTTTGCCACATATATCTGTTCTGGTGGTTCTGCCACGATTATCTGTATCTGGTGACTCTTTCACATTATCTGTTCTGGCAACCATGCTGCATAATTCTGTGGTGTGTAGCGGTTGGGTGGGTCGAGTAGTCTCCCCACATGATGAAAGGTTGGTAAGGGGGTGTCTGTGGTTGGTTATGGGTTGGGTTCTGCATATACATGAAATATCTGATCTGATCTGTTATGGGCCTATGGGCTTAATTCTGTATTCTGTTCTGGGCAAAGGCTAATTTATTCTGTTTCTGTGGTTTGAGCTGATATGGGCTATGGTTGGGTTAATTTTACACACTGAGTTTCCCCAAACTCATCCACTATTTTCATCCATACAGGTAATCCCCAGTTATAGTGGGCTTGGAGCTGTGAGGGATTCGGAGTGGCCACTCGTTCTGCAATATGGATTTCTTCTAGTGATTTGGACTTCAATTTTCTTTACTTTGATGATTTGGGTTTTGTTATGTAATAAGGCCGCTTATGATTATTTTTAATTGGGTTTCGATTTATAACTTATCATGATGACCTTAAATTATATTAACTATCAAAATGGGCTAGATCTAGGGTTCGTTTTCCAAAAATATAAACTGATTTCGAAGTAACACGATTACGAACAAGGCTTCTGCTATGATAACGTTTTATAAACTTAAATACATTTTATTCTAAAATAGACATAATTTCAATGGTAACCTAAAAATATACGCGATGTTAGAGTGTGGCAATGGCGGTGTGCATGTCTAAGATTGGATCCAAAAGAGCTTGGTACTTAAGCAGTCCAATGGACTCACCTCCTTTTTTCAGTTTCCTACCTGGTGCGCAGCTTCCATTCACTTTAACCCTCTATGAATTAATCCTTTGAACATCAAGTACGATTTCCTAGACTTAGAATGAAAAAAATGTTTTAACGTTTTGATGTGGTAGGTCGGATCCGGTCATAACGTCTAGGCCGGGTTTGGGGTGTTACATTTTGTGGTATCAGAGCCAAGTTGCAACAACTCGGTTGTGGAATGGGTTTACAAAAATGAAGATTTTAAAAAAAATCTATTTTTAAAATCTGGACTTCTGAAGGTGGCATTCTGAATCTTTCTGAATATATTCTGAATTATCTGTATGTACTGAAACTTTACTAGAATACTCTAGATAGGATGCTACTGAAATCCTAGAAAAGCTTGCTAAAAGACTGAAACTATAGCTAGACATCGATTCTACGAAAACCAACTCTGAATTACTGTCTGAATCATAAAACATCTGTAATAAACATTGGAATGATATTAATGCATAAAATTCATAATCAGATAATATGATATGAGTACAAGAGCCACTCGTGGAAGAGGCCGTGGACGTGGCCGAGGAAGGGCTCGAGAGGTATCTTCATCTTCGGGACTTATGTCGGCGGCAGATGCACCGGTACCATCGGCAACAGAAGTGGAGTCTCATGATCGTGGTGCCGAGGATGACGCCCTGTCGCAGGCTATGCTTCAAGTTCTGGAAAGGGTTGCCGGGGCAAGTTCGGGCAACAAAATTCGAGGATCGATTTCTGAACGGCTCCGAGCTAACGGAGCGAAGATCTTTAGGGGCGTATCTGGTGTAGCCCTGAATGTGGCGGAATATTGGTTGGAGGCCACAGAACGAATTATGGATGACTTGGATTGCTCGGTAGAGCAGAAGTTGAAGGGGGCTGTATCGCTGCTGCGAGATGAGGCTTATCAGTGGTGGCTCACCGTGAGGGATGGAACCCCAGCTGATAGGGTTACTTGGGAGCTGTTTAAGACAGCCTTTAAAGGAAAGTACGTCGGGGCAAGTTATGTGGATGCCCGCAGGAAGGAATTCCTGAATCTGGTCCAAGGATGTAAAACTGTTGCTGAGTATGAGGCTGAGTTTCTGAGGCTGAGCCGGTATGCTGTGGGGATAGTCTCTACAGAGTATGAGCGTAGCGTTCACTTTGAGGATGGACTCAGAGATGACCTTAAGGTGCTGATTGCTCCGCAGAGGGAGCAGGATTTCGCGGTTCTGGGGAAAAAGCTAAGATAGCTGAGGAGGTAAAGCGTACTGAGAGGTAGAACCGTGAGAAAGATCGGAACCGTTTTCGCAGGGATTCTGGACCTTCGGGTGGAGCAAATAAGAATGTCAAAAGGGCGAGAGTGGAGGAGCCAGTTCGAGCAGCTCCGGTGAATGTGGTTAGACCGCCAATTTGTGGAGACTGTGGAAAGGTACATTTGGGTGAGTGTAGGAAACGTTCCGGTGCTTGTTTCCGATGCGGATCTTTGGAGCATAGAGTTAAGGACTACCCACAGAGAGCTGATCAGGCTCAGGTTGCTGTACAGAGGGTTGTTCAACCCGCGAGAGGTGGACCACAACCACTGAGAGGACGTGAACAAGGTAGGGGCAGAAATGGAAATGGAAATGGTCGAGGTCGAGGGGCGCCTAGCAGGGGTGCGGGAAATGCTGAGGCTCGACAGCCAGCGTTGGTGTATGCGGCTCGTCGTCGAGAGGAGGGCGACGCAGCTAACGTCATAACTGGTACGCTTTTGGTTTCTAGCATGCCGTATACTGCTTTGGTGGATATTGGATCAACTCATTCCTATGTTGCATGTGCCATATCTGGGTCATTGGGAGTGCATTCTGAAAAGATAGTGAGTGGGGTCTCTGTGTTAAGTCCTTTGGGCCACTCGGTTAGGGTAGACAAACTGTATAAGGATGTACCCCTAGAAACTCAAGGTAGGATCTTTCCTGGAGATCTAATGGAGTTGCCGTTCGGAGAGTTTGACCTCATTCTGGGAATGGACTAGCTTATTAAGCATAGGGCGACTTTGGATTGTGCTGTAAAACAAATGGTGTTAAGGACCACGGAGGGTGAGGAGGTTATGATGATAGGTGAGCGAAGGGATTATTTGTCTAATGTGGTGTCGGCATTGAGGGCCGAAAAGTGGATTCGAAAAGGTTGTGAGGCCTATTTGGCATTTGTAAGCCAGTCGGAAGAGAAGGGATTGACAGTGGATAAGGTAAGGACCATAAAGGAGTTTCAGGATGTTTTTCCGGAGGAGCTTCTGGGAAACTGAGAAGTGGAGTTTGGAATCGACTTGTTGCCTGGAACGGCGCCAGTGTCTATCGCACCGTATAGGATGGCACCGAAGGAATTGGTGGAGCTAAAGGCACAAATTCAAGAGTTATTGGATAGGGGCTTTATTTGGCCAAGCGTGTCTCCATGGAAAGCACCGGTGTTATTCGTGAAGAAGAAAGATGGTACAATGCGGATGTGCATTGACTATCGCCAGTTGAACAAACTGACCATTAAGAATAAGTATCCACTGCCAAGGATTGACGATTTGTTTGACCAACTTAAGGGGGCTTCTGTATTTTCTAAGATCGACCTTAGATCTGGATATCATCAGTTAAGAGTCAAGGAGATGGATAGCCATAAGACGGCATTCAGGACTCGGTATGGTCATTACGAATTTCTAGTTATGCCATTTGGGCTAACGAACGCTCCTGCGGCATTTATGGATCTGATGAATCGGGTGTTTCAACCATTTCTGGATCAATTCGTAGTCGTCTTTATTGACGATATTCTGGTATATTCTGAAATGGAAGCAAAGCATGATGAGCATCTCCGTATAGTGCTACAAGTGTTAAGGGAGAAGGAACTTTATGCAAAGTTCAGCAAGTGTGAATTCTAGTTGAAGGAGGTAACTTTCTTAGGACATGTGGTCTCTGCTGAGGGGATTAAGGTGGATCCTTGAAAAACTGAAGCAGTTTTGGAGTGGAAGCCGCCTAGGTCAGTATCGAAGATACGGAGTTTCCTGGGATTGGCAGGATACTACAGAAGGTTTGTGGAAGGTTTTTCAGTGTTGGCTGCACCTCTGACTAAACTCATAAGGAAAGGTGTACCATTTGTATGGACTGAGACCCAGCAGGAAGCTTTTGAAAAGTTGAAGAAAGTTTTGACTGAAGCACCTGTGTTAATTTAGCCGGAGTATGGGAAGGATTTTACTGTGTACAGCGACGCATCACATGTAAGTTTGGGCTGCATGTTAATGCAGGAGGGTAAGGTGGTTGCATATGCGTCACGACAGCTTAAGCCTCACGAGGGGAACTATCCTACACATGATTTGGAATTAGCAGCAGCGGTTTTTGCACTTAAGATTTGGAGACATTACCTGTACGGAGAGAGGTGCCTTATATACACAGACCATAAGAGTCTTAAGTATTTGTTGACTCAGAAGGAGTTGAACCTTAGGCAAAGGAGATGGATTGAGTTGCTTAAGGATTATGACTGTTCAATCGAGTATCACCCAGGAAAGGCTAATGTGGTAGCCGATGCTTTGAGTCGTAGAACTGTATCTGATCTGAGAGCAATGTTTGCTCGTTTGAGTTTGTATGATGATGGTAGTTTGTTGGCTAAATTGCAAGTAAGGCCAACCTGGGTGGACCAGATTAAGGAAAAGCAGTTGGAAGATGAGTCTTTGGTCGCTTGTTTTCAACAAGTTAAGGAAGGGAAAACTTCTGAGTTTGGTTTAAATGGTGATAGAGTTCTGTGTTTCCGAGGAAGAATTTGTGTTCCGAAGGACTCTGACTTGAGGCAGACAATATTGAAGGAAGCTCATGGGGAACTATGTGTCATGCATCCTGGAGGGAATAAGTTGTATCACGACTTGCAAGAATTGTACTGGTGGCCTGGACTTAAGCGAGAAGTAACGAAGTTTGTAGGAAAATGTCTGACATGCCAACAAGTGAAAGCTGAGCATCAATTACCTTCTGGACTGTTGCAGCCGGTAAAGATACCACTTTGGAAGTGGGAGAGGGTAACCATGGACTTTGTGAGTGGGTTGTCGTTGATGCTATCGAAGAAAGACTCGGTATGGGTGATTGTGGATAGGTTGACCAAATTGGCCCATTTCATACCAGTACGTACTGACTTTTCACTTCAAAAGTTAGCCAAACTGTATGTGGCGAAGATTGTGCGACTTCATGGAGTCCTAGTTTCGATTATCTCTGATCGGGATCCCAGATTCACATCTCGGTTTTGGAAAAAGTTGCATGAGGCATTGGGGATGCGGTTGAACTTCAGTACGGCTTTCCATCCCCAAACTGATGGTCAGTCGGAAAGGGTCATTCAGATTCTGGAGGACATGTTAAGGGGATGCGTGATTGACTTTCGAGGTAGTTGGGAGGACTACTTACCATTGGCAGAATTTGCGTACAATAACAGTTATCAGGCGAGTATTCGAATGGCACCGTATGAAGCACTGTATAGTCGAAGGTGTCGTACACCTAGTTGTTGGACGGAGCTAGGGGAGCGACAAGTTCTTGGACCGGAATTGGTGGCTGATACTGATGCTAAGGTTAGAATAATTAGTGACCGTTTGAAAGAAGCATCTGATAGGAAAAAATCGAATGCAAATTTGAAGCGTAAGGAGATTGAGTACTCAGTAGGGGATATGGTCTTTTTAAAGGTTTCTCCTTGGAAGAAGATATTGAGGTTTGGTAAGAAAGGCAAGTTGAGTCCGCGGTTCATTGGGCCTTATCGAGTTTTGAAGCGAGTAGGCCCAATAGCTTATTAGTTGGAATTACCTCCAGAGTTGGACAGGATTCACGATGTTTTCCACGTCTCTATGTTAAGGCGTTATCGTTCTAACCCTACTCATGTCGTGCCGGTTGCAGAAATTGAGGTGCAAACTGATTTGACTTTTGAGGAGGAGCCTGTGCAAATTTTGGATCGAGATGTTAAGATTCTGAGAAGGAAATCTGTCCCATTAGTAAAGGTGCTTTGGCGTAATCATGGCAGAGAGGAAGCTACTTGGGAGCTAGAGGAGGCGATGCAGTAACAATACCCTCATCTGTTAGGACCAGGTAAATTTCGAGGACGAAATTTCTTTACGGAGGGTAGAGTTGTAACGCCCCAATTTTCGGGAATTTTAAAAATGTTGGAAAATTTTAAAAATTCTATGTCCTGTTTGTTTGTCGTAGGATTAATTACGTTAGTGGGCCTCTATAAGGCCCAAGCTTAAGGTAAAACCCGGTAGTTTTAATTAATTTTAATTCCATAAGAAAAAAGGGGTTCTGGTTAATTGGGCTTTTAGGTATTAATTGTGTAAAATAAATCACAAGGAAGCATGTGGTAAAGTGGCTAAGTGACGCCACTGGGAATGCTATAAGTGGCGTGTGGATGATTGGGAGGACCCAGGTTCAAGTCACAATGACAGCAAATAAAGGATTAATTTTTATGAATGGAAAAGGTAAGTAGTGGAACTGAAGTGAAAGTTTGTCAGGAGAGGATTTAGGAGTTGATAAGGGATAAGATTTAGGAGTTGATAAGGGATAGGATTTAGGAGCAGATAAGGGAGGAAATCTAGGAGCTAATCAAGGAACAAGAGGTGGCCGGCCAAGGGACTTTGGCATGGGAATTTCGGCTAGGGTTAGTGCCAGTATAAATTCGGCATTAGTGGTAAGTGGTGCCGTTGCCTAACCATTCTCTTCATCTTTTCTTTTTCTCTTCTCTCCATCCACTTATTTTTTTCTTATTCTTTTCCCCATAGCCGAATCCTTCAGCCACCCTACTCTATACCACCTTCCCTCCATTATTTTAAGACTATAACCGATTGCCTTAAATCCCAAAATCCCGAAAACTTGACTCCTTTTGTACCGATTTTTCCCTTGCCAAATCTCTTATTTTTTCTCATCATCTTTCGTCGATTCTCTCAACCTCTAAACCCCAGGTTTCTATCGACAATACCACAAGTAAAAACCCTCATATTTTATCTTTCTCTACACTTTTACAAAAAGCCAAAACTCTCACACTATCCTAGGGACATAGCCGAATACTGAGATCACTGAGGGCTCGACTTTTGTTATCATTTGAGGGCTTAGAACTGTATCAGAATCAAGTAGAAACTAAGGGGGAACGTTGATTGGAAGAATCGGTGGTAAGTCTTTCCAACTTAGTCTATCTTGCATATTTTAATAAAAGCCGGAATCCCTAAAAGATTAGGGAGGTTGTCGTTTTTGGACTTGTAGCCCTAAGGGGTTGTGATAATAGTATTATTTTGGTAATAGTGTGATTAAGAGGCTGTTGATCAAGGGCTTGGACAAGTGGAGCGAAAGGATCTGGATCGAGACACTATTTTCGGCAAAGGTAGGAACGCTAAGGCCTAAGGTGTTGTTGGCCGAATATGGTAAGAAGTTAATATGTAGTTCATTTCGGTAGTAAGATTAATGTGGTAGTATTATAATTGTAGGTAGTTCGTGTGTGGACCTCGTCAGCAAATCGTCATAAAACAGGTTTGTAACTGACACCCTCTTATAGACTAGATGGGCAAAAGCCGAAAACCCGAAAGCCGAAAAGTTGGTATTTTGGGAATTTGCGAGTGTGCGAATGCTCGTAAGATAGTTGGGTTTGTATGTTTGGTATTCTGAAGGTAATAAACTGCAGTACGTGCAATTTCGTGCATTTTGATAACTTAGGCTTAATGGGCAAAAATTGGGTTCATGGGCCAACGGGCTCAATTTGGTAAGTATGCACGGTAAGTATTTTGATAGTACGTAAACGGATAGGATGTGCATGAAAACCCTAAAAGTAGCTAAATTACTACAATACCCTTATTTATGGAAAATTACCATGATACCCCTAGGTGTAAATAACCAATATGCCCCTAGGGTTAATTTTGTCTGAAAAACATGTTGACTTAAATCTGTATGATGTATGCCATGAATGAATATTTGTTGCATGGGGACATGGGTTATATTATGGAGGAAGCGTCTTGGTGGCTATGCCACAAATTATCTGATCTGGTGGCTCTGCCACATATATCTGTTCTGGTGGTTCTGCCACGATTATCTGTATCTGGTGACTCTGTCACATTATCTGTTCTGGCAGCCATGTTGCATAATTCTGTGGCGTGTAGCGGTTGGGTGGGTCGAGTAGTCTCCCCACATGGTGAAAGGTTGGTAAGGTGGTGTATGTGGTTGGTTATGGGTTGGGTTCTGCATATACATGAAATATCTGATCTGATCTGTTATGGGCCTATGGGCTTAATTCTGTATTCTGTTCTGGGCTAAGGCCAATTTATTCTATTTCTATGGTTTGAACTGATATGGACTATGGTTGGGTTAATTTTACACACTGAGTTTCCCCAAACTCATCCCCTATTTTCATCCTTGCAGGTAATCCCTAGCCATAGTGGGCTTGGAGCTGTGAGGGATTCGGAGTGGCCACTCGTTCTGCAATATGGATTTATTCTGGTGATTTGGACTTCAATTTTCTTTACTTTGATGATTTGGGTTTTGTTATGTAATAAAGCCGCTTATGATTATTTTTAATTGGGTTTCGATTTATAACTTATCATGATGACCTTAAATTATATTAACTATCAAAATGGGCTAGATCTAGGGTTCGTTTTCCAAAAACATAAACTGATTTCGGAGTAACACGATTACAAACAAGGCTTCTGCTATGATAACGTTTTATAAACTTAAATACATTTTATTCTAAAATAGACATAATTTCAATGGTAACCTAAAAATATACGCGATGTTAAAGTGTGGCAATGGCAGTGTGCATGTCTAGGATTGGATCCAAAAGAGCTTGGTACTTAAGCAGTCCGATGGACTCACCTCCTTTTTCCAGTTTCCTACCTGGTGCACAACTTCCATTCACTTTAACCCTCAATGAATTAATCCTTTAAACATCAAGTACGATTTCCTAGACTTAGAAAGAAAAAAATGTTTTAACGTTTTGATGTGGCATGTTGGATCCGGTCATAACGTCTAGGCCGGGTTTGGGGTGTTACACCACCCCTCACTGAATAGCCACCACCCCGCGCAACACCCTCTTCGTTCCTTGCACCAATTGCCGTACCTATCGCCTCCCAGTCACTTCGATCACCATTCCTCCATCTGTCCTCCCCGTTTACCCTTTTTCTTTATTTATTTTTTATTCCTTATTTTATTTTCCTACTATTTTATTTTTTATTATTTTATTTTTACTTTTATTATATTTTCTTAATATTATTATATTTTCTTATTATTTTTCCTATTATTATTATTTTTTGCACTAGCTTTTCTATCAATGTTATTATGTTTGCTGTTATTTTTATTGTTCTTCATTTTCTGCTTATTATTATTCTTATTATGTGTTTTATTATTTTGATTATTATTGTTATTTCATTAATTCTATTATTACTTTTAGTTTTCCATTTAGTTTATTATTTTTACTTTTCTCTTCATTATTGTTTTTATTATCTCTAAGTTAGTTGAATCATAGTAGCTTCAGTATATGGTTTTTGCATGATTGATCTTAGTTGTATATCATTTTAGGCATAAATTTAAGTTTCAGCCTTTTTGGGATTTAATGATCGTCATGTAAGAGTATTTGTCGATGTATTTTCATTTGCACAATGCTTTGCCTACTTATCTATTTGCTTAATTCATGTTGCTTATGTTATTGCTCGTTTGAAATTAGACTATTTGATTTTTTTTTCAGACATCATGGCGAACACCAGAGGAAAATTTAAGGTTATCATCCCCACTTCAAAAAATGGGAAGACTCCGGAAGTGACTTCATCGTTTGGTGCTTCCAATGATGCAAGCCCTCCATGTCTCCAATTTTCACAAGGCCCCAAGAGGACCTATATCAACATCTTAGACAGTGACCATTGGGATTAGGACGATGTATTGATTAGGCAGCCTTGGACTAGATTCATTTAGCTAATAGAGTCTGCGCACTGATTGCTACAACTCTTAGGACCGATTCTTCTCCATCATCAAGCCCACCTACTCCGAGCTTACCTTAGAGTTTTGTTCAACATTCCCTTTACAGCATGTGATTAATTCGCCTTACAATATGGCACCTTTGACATATGTTGAAGGAGTTGAACCTAAGTGTGGCTTTTTCCATTGAAATAAAGCTATAGAGTAGTCGAATGGAGAAGGTTCTTAGGAGTTTGGATTTTTCTTGTGGTATTGAGGTTGGTAGTCCTAGGTCGAAGGGAGGTTTAACTCTGTGTTGGAAGGAGGCATATAAAATCTGTTCATGCAGTAATTCTTCTAGTCATTTTGATGTATTGGTGGAGGAGGATTCTGAAGGCAATCAGTGGTGGTTTATTGGGTTCTATGGATCACCAGTTAAGAGTAGACGTTATTAGTCGTGGGATCTTTTGCGACAATTAGCTGATAAGTTGAGTACCCTTGAATAGTTCTAGGGGATTTCAATAAAATTCTATGTTTTCATGAAAAGTAGGTATGGCGGCTAAGGGATGAAAGGCTTATGGATGATTTCCGCTCTATGCTTGAGAATGTTGAGCTCTTTGTTCTAAGGTATGTTGGGCATTGGCATACGTGAGAGAAGGGCAAATTTCCACAAAATAATATTTTAAAGCAACTTGATAGGGATGGCTCAGTCGACGTAGAGAGACTTATTTCCAAACTACAAACTCACCCATTGTGTACATTCCATATTTGACTATTGCCCGCTGTTTTTTGATATGTATTTTATGTATATGTAGGGCATAAGGCTAGGACCTTTCGGTTTGAGGCTTCTTGGTTGTTGAAAGAGTCTTGTGAGGCTGAGGTTAAGTATTTTGGGGAGGATTCGGTGAGCTCTGTTCCTATGCGCATTTGCTCGGTGGGTTAGGGTTTGATGGCTTGGGCCAAGAAAGTTCAGGGCTCCAAAGGTTGATGTACTTAAAAAGATGGTGCTAGCTAATATGCATATTAACCTTGAGATTGATAAGGCTGAGAGGTATTGGGAACAGAGAGCTCGAGCTACATGGTTGCGGCATGGTGACCGTAGCACTGTGTTCTTCCATAGGTTTGCTACGCAACACCGATGAGTTAACATTGCAGACAAAATTGAGGGTACTGATTGGAGTTTGGTTGGGGGTGAGGGGGAGATAGAAGGAGTGGCTTGCCAGTACTTTACTGATCTATTTACGACTCAAGGTCCAGGGGATATGAGCAGGTTGTTATCTTATATCTCGATTCATGTTACTAATGACATGAATACTTATTTACAATCTGAATTCATTGCGAAGAAGTTTCTATTAGTAGTTCGGGGCATGGCGCCCGCTAAGGTAGCAGGTAGTGATGATATGCTTGCTTTGTTTTATTAGAAATTTTGGCATATAGTGAGTAAGGATGTATGCAATTTTTGTTTACATGTACTTTATGATGGTGCATCCCTTATTGAAATTAATGAAACCAATATTGTTCTCATCCCTAAGCAACGTAATCCACAGAACATAGTAAAAGAGGAGGCATTATGGTGGCTCACCTGATGGCCTGTGAAGGTTTTCTCAGGAAGAGGGATGTTTGTTAGGTGGAGGAAGGACCATCTTCAGTTCTGGCAGTGGTGGACAGAGATAGGTGGAGGAGGGTCTAATTTTGTTGGAGAGTTATGGGCACAATAGATTCTTGCTAGATCTAATTCCTTACTAGCAGTTCTTGGTACAACTTCAACCATGATTGTCGATCAATAGAAAATTCATACGGCATTAGCATTTCTGGTCATGTGTTTGCAGCTGTGGAAGATGAAGGGTTTCTACAGCTATTTCTGGCTTTTGTTTATTTTCTTTTATTTATTTGTTTGGTTCTTTCTGCTTCTTTTCTTGCTTCGTGAGGTGTGTCACATTTTAATGGGTGGAGTCCCCTAAGTTGTTGCTTTATTGTTTTGATTGTTTCTAATAAATGCATGATAGCTCATTGATTGTACACATTTCAATGTTACTACACAAATTGTTTCTCCCACGTTGGCTGTAGATATTGATAATTTTATTGATTGAGTTAGTATCACAAGTCAATTCGATATCAACTTAATAAAAATAACAATGCCATGAGCATTTAATATTTTTAATCCGATGTATTTAGCTATTTAAATTTCCTTTACTCACAATTAAAACTATATTTTTATTTTAATTCCGTACATATTTTATTAGTGTTTGTAGACAAAGAAATTTTTAGACGAATAATACATGTCAAGCAAAAGTTACTATGGGTCAAGTCAAAATTATTACATTCCAATTAACTAAGCCTAATTTTAATTGTTTTATTCCGAAGTAACATATCCATAAAGCGATTGCTCTTGTTAAGTTATGCATGATTGGCCATTCACTCTCATAATCTATGTTCTTTTCGAGGAATTTCTTTTAACTATTCATGTCGTATCAGATAAATAATAGAATAATGTGGAGTTCAAAAGGAAATATCTTAATACATGTGTTTTTTGTTTTCAATAATCCATATTTGTAACAATGAAACACTATTATTCTTCCCCCAGGCAATAAAATAAATTATTGATGTGTAGAAATGATGACATCGCATATCGTCCCAAAATTATTTTTTACTAATTAGTGAAGAAATAAATAATAAAATTTATATTATCATTAATTAAAAATAAAATAACCATTTTATTGTGATAAACTAATAATAAAATAACTCATTATTAATATTAAATGATTATTATTTTTTAATTAGAAAAAATAGTTTTGGCTTAGTATGTAATGGTATTATTTTCATTCATGATAATTTTGGTTTGACCCATAGTAACATTATCTTAATACATTATGGTTTGTAATTGGTCTGAAAATTTCTTTATGAATTGTATTATTAGTTTTTAATATTATGTATTATTATTTTTATATTATTTTTAACATAACTGTATTATAATTTCTAGTTTAATTAATGCGGTTTAAAGAAAGACAAAGAAGTTAAAAAGAAGATACTAATATTAGAAGTCGGTTAAAGGTCCATTTAGTAAGCGTTAAACCGAGTTTTAGATCCTTTAGCAAAAGGCTTAAAATTGGATGCAAACATAACCCTCACGAACTATTTCAGACAATGGTCACCATATTCCTAACGAAGCCCTAGATTTTAGTAGGAAAGAAGGTAACACACCATAACTTTTTAGAAGATAATATAATTATAATACAACCTCTCTCCATCCTTCAGTTTCTTAACAGAAATTAGCTATTTACTTAATGGTTCATGTTCAAAACTTCCCTTCATTTCCTCCTTTTGTATAAAATCTCCATTGGAGGAGAGGTTCTTCAAAACTAGAGCCCAAGGGGCAACCCCAAAAAGTGCCCCAGCCGCTCGGTTTAAGTTTTTTCATTTACGTAAATCTTGGTTTACGTATAGGGTTTTTCTTCTTTTTCTTTTTCTTTTTTAATAGTAGCCAGCGTGAGATTATCTGCTTGAGCATGGCGAACAACATTGCAGTTATCAGTATTTGTTCCGTTCTGCTGGTTGCGGTGGTGGTAGCGGTGACGGTTGGTGTCACCCAAAGTGGGAAGAGCGATGGTGATTCGGGCGAAGTAAAGAGTGCGAGCAAGGCAATCAAAGAGCTTTGCCAACCCACTGATTACCAACAATCATGTGAAAATAGTCTCTCAAATGCCAACACCACTGATCCCAAGGAGCTTATTAGGATGGGTTTCCAAGCTGCCATGACCGAGATTGAAACGGTAATCGCCAACTCTACGACCTTGAAGGAGTTGGTGAAGGGCCGCCCAAGGGCTAAGCAGGCTCTTGAGAATTGCCATGAGCTCATGGGGTACGCCATTGATGATCTTAACAACTCTTTCAAGCAAATGGGGGAATTCGATGTGAACAAATACGAGGAATACGTGGAAAACCTCAAGATTTGGCTGGCTGGTTCCATCACATACCAGCAAACTTGCTTGGATGGATTCATTAAAACAAGAGGTGAAAGCGGGGAAAAAATGAGGGCACTTTTGAAGACTGCTCAGGAGCTTAGTAGCAATGCTTTGGCCATGGTTTCTGAGTTGGATTTATCTATCAAGAAACTCCACCTTTCAGGTGCCACTCAAGGCGTCGTACGCAGGCTCTTGTCTCATGATCAAGGTGGATTCCCTTCATGGGTCAGCTCAACCCAACGGAACCTCCTTGAATATAGTTCAAAATTCGACCTTAAACCGAATGTTGTTGTTGCCAAGGATAAGAGTGGCAAATATGGAACCATCAACGATGCATTGAAAGAAATCCCTAAGCGTGGTACCACTCCATTTGTTATTTACATTAAAAAGGGCGTCTATAAAGAGCAAGTTATCGTCACCAAGGAGATGAAAAACGTCGTGTTCATCGGAGATGGCCCAGAAAAAACCATCATCACTGGTAAATTGAACTACGTTGATGGAGTTAACACCTTCAGGACTGCAACAGTTGGCAAGTACTCTATGTATAACACTTTGATATCCTATTCCTATTTTGCTCAGACTTTCATTTTCTTCGATTTGCTTTTGAACCCTTGCTTGCAGCTGTTATTGGTGAAAAATTCATGGCCAAGAACATTGGAATCCGCAACACTGCTGGAGCCAAGAAGCACCAAGCCGTCGCACTTCGAGTCCAAAGCGATCAATCCATCTTCTACCACTGCAAGATTGCTGGCTACCAAGACACCCTGTACGTCCACAGCCATCGCCAGTTCTATAGGGAATGCATCATAAGTGGAACCATTGACTTCATCTTCGGCGACTCGGCTGCGGTCTTACAAAACTGCAGAATCATCGTGAGGAAGCCGATGTCTAACCAAAAATGCATCGTCACTGCTCAAGGAAGGTCCGAACGTCGTGAGGTCACCGGCATGATCATCCACAACTGCACCTTCACTGGTGAGCCAAAATACATGTCAGTGAAAAACAAGAACAAGGCGTACCTTGGTCGGCCATGGAAGGAGTTCTCCAGGACCATCATTATGCAATCTCATATCGACGACATCATTGCCCCCGAGGGCTGGTTGCCGTGGAACGGCAGCTTTGCTCTTGACACTTTGGTGTATTCGGAGTTTAACAACAGGGGACCTGGTGCAGACACGTCCAAGAGAGTTAAATGGAGAGGTCTCAAGACTTTCAACGAAGAACATGCCAAGTTGTACACACCTCACGATTTCTTACACGTTGATGAATGGATCTCCAGGTCTGGGGTGCCCTACACTCCTGGCATGATGCCTGGATTGTAGATACTATCAAACATATGACCTTTTATCTTATACTTAGGGAAATTTACTTCATGCCAACCTGTAAGTTTCTTTTGGAGTCACAGGCATCCGCACTTTTATATTGATTTATTTTAAAAAATAAAGCTTTCGCTGCATCTTTCAAAAATTATCAGTGAAAGTAATGTCTGTAACTCATCATACAAATTACAATTTAACTGTCACCTGTTTAGTATATTTAATTTTTATCATATAAGTTTTAGCGAAGAAATAAAGGAATTACAAGTGTAAGATATGTACCCAGATGCCACGATATTATATATAACTTCATTATTATGTTAGGATATCTTGATTATGGAATAAATATTAAATTTATATATTAACTTTGTTTTAATTTGTAATTTCATGTTTAAATTATAATTAATTTGATGTTTAAATTATAATTAATTTGATGTAATATATACATAAAATTTAAATTATTGTTCTTATGTATAGAAAAATTTTGATTTTTATTTAATTGTACACATTTAAATAAATGAATATATTTATTTATTTTTATATTGAATTAATATAATAGTTTGTGGATGCAATATATCAGACCTAAAATGGTGCTAATTTAATAATGTTGTTAATGATTTTTAAAAATTGAATCAAATCAAAATATCATATATAACATTGCAACAACCGGTGTATCTATTCTTTCTTTTCTTTTTTTGTACTTAAATAAATATTTATCTAAATAAAAACTAATTAGATAATTTATCTATATGATTTAACTTAAATATTTATTATCTATTTTAATTTTTAATTTTAACATAAAAACTTTTAAAATTAGTTCTCACTTTTTTTTAAAATTACATAATTGATCTATTTTATCATTATTTTCAAATAACTTAAAAATATTTTTTATATATTTATATCATGTTAAATATTTATTTAGATAATAATAATTTTTAAATTTTGGATAAATATTATTTAAATAAAAATTAATTAGACAATTTATCCATTTGGTTTAACTTAAATATTTATTTATATTATATATACCATTATCTATTTTAAATTTTAATTTTAACATAAAATATTTTAAAAATGGAATATGATTTTTTTAAAAGAAGTATTTTATAAATTTCGTAATTTATCTATTCATTAGATTTTATCATTGTTTTCAAATAACTTTATAAATAATTATTATATATTTAACTATCTTAAATAATATAATGCAAAAAATAAATTTGAATAATCAAATTAGTAAAAACAATCTAGTTAAATAATTAAATTTAATATTTAAAATCAAAGTTTTATTATCTATAATTAAATTATTAGAATGGGTAATTATTTGATACACCGCTAGTAGAGTTCTTCAGACTTTATAAGCCGGTTGAGAGTATGACAAGAGTCATATTTATTTATGTAATTACTTGTTTTTTTTACTATATCTTATAATACACTTGTCAAACCCTTGACCCACTTGTGAAGTCTAAAACACTTGTATCAAATAATTTTTCTATTTTTATTCAAAATTTTTATCAATTTTTATTTATTTTTTCATTATCTATTAGGTTATATTCACTACAACAAAACAGGCCTACCGCAACACTATTTTGATACATAGGACGACGCAAAAAAGGTTGGCATAGTCATCCTGACGCTTCCGAAAATGTTGTTTTTAATACAGTTGGCATAGATGCCGCGACGCTTTTGAAAAAATGTCAGCATAATCCAACATAAGCTGACCTTTATTGAAGGGTTGGCAAATACGTAGTCAAGGTCAACCTTTAAAAAAAGTTGGGATAGGAGGAAATAGGCGAGCCAAAAAAGGTTAGAATAAAGCATTCATATACCGAATTTTAAAGAGTTGGGATATGCCAACCTTAAAAAGGTTGGGATAGACCTTGTCTGCGCCCACACCTTACATAATTGGCTCAAGTCTTATGATTTTTACGAATTTTTTTCTTGACTTTTGAAGAGCCTATTTTGGCGAAATATGAGCAAATTTGTATGTGTTGGGTTTGGACAAGTTTGAGACGATATTAATATTGAACAGTTAATTAACATAAATTGGTCATATTAATACAAAATTACTATTGAATAATGCACTTACTAGTTTATATACAAAATCCTAATATAAGCAGTCAACACATTGACAACATGTTGTTAGCTTGTTGTCCATTACATCACTTGGTAATTATATTCAGTGAATGTGTTGCAAACATATATATACACATATAATATGCAGTAGGCCTCATTCATCATTGTCTGAACTGAAATCCTCATCATCAGGTCCTCTAGTCTGAAATTCAACTGCATTAACAAATACCAAAATAACAATGTAATTTTTCTATTTAAATGAGTTAGAAAATACAACTAGATCATAATGAAAATAACTATTTTAAACAAATTAATCTCATAAATCATAAACAATATGGCATTGCAAACATAGAAAATAACAAATCACTGCCAAGACAACAAAGATTTTTGCTTATGGATTATAAAAGAAAACTAAATTGAAGGAATATTTTAACTCACAACATTCTAGACTGTTTCTAATATGATCCAATTTAACCTTTCCATCAAAAGAAAAGAAAAATACAATAGATTGAAATAGCTCTTTGCATTGAGAAAGGTATCTATGCTCCTTAAATAATAACTAATTTAGGGATATTACCTCTATGGGTCGTTAAACAACAACTAATTTAAAATAATGTAAAATGACTTTTTTGGAAAATTAATTTAATGATGTGTAAAAATATATACACACGTGGCAACACAATGAAATTTTGGACAAAATGATAGTTAATATGGCATAGATGAAAAAAAGGTTGGGATAAATCATAAGCAGACAAAGGCATCACAATAAAAGTTAGCTTAGATAAAGTATTTGTCAACGAAAAAAAAAAGTTAGGATAGGTTAATATTTTTTCAACTCTTCCTAAAAAGTCTGGATATAATTAGATTTTGCCAATACCCAAAAAATTTGCTTAAAAGTATAAATTTAAACAACCCAAAAAAGGGTCGGCATAGTCCAAAAAGAGTCGTTTTAGGGTTTTTCATATGGCAATACTTTTATATAGTTGAGAAAGGTATAACAAAAATCGATATAGTGTTGGACAAAATCGACATTTATTTAAACGTTGCCTTAGGCATGCATATTCCGACCCTTATACCAAGAGTTGGTCAAAGCATATATTAGCAAGTCTATCCTGACACTTAAGAAAGTGTCGGCCCAAAAATATCGTCTTAGGGCTTTTTTGTTGTAATAAATAAATATTATATTATAACTTAACATTTATTACCTTTTAGTTCTAAAAATCATAAATCTATCAAAATTATAAATCATAATTATTTTTAACTTTAATTACCCATACCATTAACTCTAAAGATACTAAACTTTTTTCAACTTACAACTTTCATTTTAAAAATGTCCTTTTTTTTTCCTACTTATACCTTTCATTTTCCAAATTTACTATTGAGTAATTTCTTTACTTTTATGTTTTAACTAAAATGAAATTTTTAATGTTTCAATAATTTATTTATGTTATGAATATCTTATTAAGTAGATGTCCATGATCAAGATAAAGTTTTGGTATTCTAATAGTTATTAGAATTAGATCTCTACTTCTTTTATTCTTCTTATGCCTATAAATAGAAACTCTGATGAAGCATTGTAACCACCCTTTTTGATCAATAAAGTACATTCTCTATTGCTTTCATATTTTCTTTGTTCTTTATTCTCTCCATCTCTCTTTATTTTATAACATGTTATCAGCACGATAATTCTCTATTTTTTCAAAATCATTCGAAGTTGTCCCACAAATCAATCTTCAGGATGTTGAAAGATTCAATCTCAGAATGGATGCTCGTGATAATGGTCAAGGTGTGTAACACCCTTACCCGAGTCCGAGGCAGGGACTGGGCATGAGGCATTACCTGACTTAACCGCATGCATGCAATCATCTCTGAGATATGAAAACTAGGTCAAACTTAAAACTTTTCTCTTTTAATCTAAAAGTTCTTAATATGGGCCTATGAGGCCCAAATCATGTTTTGGAAATAATCCGGGATTAATCCCAACTCTTTGAAAACTTTGAAAAATGTCACTTGAAGCAAGGCACACGTCTGTGTGGAAAGGCAACACGTTCTTGTGGCCATTATGACATGGTCGTGCTAAAGGCCCTTGTGGTTCATACGGCCTAAGCACAAGGGGACACGCCCGTGCCCCGATCCCGTGTGAATTAAATTCTAAATTCAAACCTACAGGGGATTTCACGCGGCCTGACACACGCCCGTGTCTATGGCTCGTGTCCCTCACATGGCCATTACACACCAGTGCTCTAGCCCGTGTCTAAAAATCTTGACATTCTATTTCTGACGTCAGGAACAATTTAGGGGCACACGGCCAAGGCACACGCCCGTGGCCAGAGGCCGTGTCCTCCACACGACTGAGACACACGGCCGTGTCTCTGCCTGTGTTTTTACTACCATGCATACTGACTTGCAAATTCAAGGTGCAAGGGACACACGGTCGATCAACACCCCATAGGGCTGATCGTGTGTCACATACGGCCTAGACACATGCTTGTGTGTCTACCCGAGTGGATGATATAGGGCTATCTACCAAGCTCCTTGATACCCTGAAACACAATCTATCATCCCCAAGTCTATCTCAACATGATTTCTCAACCAAACAACCATAACTAAGGCCTATATGCATTTCATACATACACGACTATGCTAACAATTTTCACATTCATGAAAGACTTTCTTGCATTCATAAAACAACTTTCAATATTAACCATTATTCATGGCCTTATACAATATGAGTCAAGTACTAAATTAAGCCAACACATTTGGCCCCAAAATAATATGACACTTTAACAAAATCAAAGGATCCTATGCATGCCATAATCAAAATAAAGGAACTAACTATACTAAGTGCTTCAAAATGATAGTGTGACTGGCTTTTCCGACATAGGCGATGATTTACGAGCTACTTTGGCAGCACTATAAGAAAATGGGGTAAGAATAAAGCTTAGTAAGTTGCATGAAAATAAACATCAACTAATTATCATTGAACAATATACTCATAACCTTTCATAGCTTGTTCATGAATACCATAAGTAGATATAAGCACAACTTACTCATCACCATCCAATACAATTCATATGGCATATATTGAGCCCATATCTCATACATTTCAAACAGGTGCCTGTACCACTTGCCACATGGTCATAACTTTTCTCAATTCGATATATATCATAAATCTTTCGTTGAACCATTCGGAATACTACTGGATACTCAATAGCCTGAACATGGTATAAAATGCTGACACCATATCGTAGACATGGTCATACACTGGCCAGCACATTAAAGTCGATGCCATGTTCCAAACAGGTCTTACTCTGACTTTCATATATCGAGGCCGATTTCATGTCCCAGACAGGTCTTACATTGGCTCTCATCTAACAGTGTCGATGCCATGTCCCAGACAGGTCTTACATTGACACACAACAAGTTGACGCCATGTCCCATACAGGTCTTATACTAGCTTGTATATCCCAAGGTCGATGCATGTCCTAGACATGTCTTACATTAGCTCTCGTCTCAATGTCGATGCATGTCCCAGACATGTATTACACTGACACTTATGATGTGGCCGATTCATATACCGGACATGTCTTACACTGGCTCACCTACCACCCAATGTCATGATTTGAATATCCAAATCTATTCCAAATGTTCGACCGAAAATCTTTACTACATTAATTTCTCTACATGCATTCTTATATTCACAATCATCACAATTTATGCAATATTAATTCAATCATACATCATAACAATATAGTTGCATTATTGACATAAAACTTACCTCGGTATACAAAAGTAGACGGCTAGTTTGAATCACTCTACTAGTTTGGTCTTCCCCCAGTCTAGGTTCAGGCTCCGTCTTTCTTGGTCTAGAATGATAAAATTTCACTCATTTAACCACCATATTAATAAAAACATCAACAATACATAATTTGGAAAAATTGACCATTTTGCCCTTAGAATTTTACAAAATTACAATTTTTTCCTTGGGCTCGTAAATCGATTTTTATCAAATTTTCACATTAACCAAGCCTAGCCAAACCTATTTCATACTTATAGCAACTCATAAATTCAAACATTCACACATTTATTACCTATTTTACAACTTATGCAAAATGGTCATTAGTTAGGGTTTTCATGAAAACTACTTCACAAAATTTGTTTATTTCACAACCATAACTCATATTCTTCCATAAAATTTCAGAAATAAACATATCTATTATCATGGAAAAACCCTATATTTTGCAAAATAGCCCCCTTGTCAGAAAGCTCATGCTACAAGGATCTCAAAAGTACAAAAATATTCAAGAAAAGCCCTCAAAATCACTTACTTGCAAAGGCTTTAAGTTGCTGAAATTTTTTAAACTCCCATGGCCATTTTCTTGGAGGAAAATCGACAGAGAAGAAGAGCCAAAACAAAAAAGATGATAGCCTTTTTCTTAGGTTTTATTTTAATCAATTTAGGCCACCTAACTTTGACTTTCTCATCCCTTTTGTCCCTATGGCCGGCCATCTCTATTTTAAGGGTCTATTTGCCCTTTAAAGACCCCCAATTTTGGTTCTCTAGCTATTTGACACCCTTAGCTATCAAAATAGGACTTTTGCACTTTATGCGATTTAGTCATTTTTCACAATTAAGCATGCAATCGCTAAAATTAATCCACCAAAATTTTCATGCACTCATATAATTATGCCACAACACATAAAATAATTTCAAAATAATTTCTCCGACTCCAGACTGTGGTCTCAAAACCACTATTTTTACTAAGCCCAAAATTGGACTGTTACAAGGTGATGACAATGATGTTAAAGATCTTTAGGTATATTTTACTATGATTTATTTATTATATTATATTTATTATAATTGGAGACTAATCATGAAAACATGAATAGATAGATTTTAATTTAAAATTCATACATGTTTGCGATGGTGATTATGAAATAAAGAATCTATTGGGATGTTTATAAGTCCGTCTTACTAGATATGTTGCATTCCCCGAAGTGAATGTAAACATAAAGAAAATAAAAGATATACTCATGGATCACTAAAAGTGGGAATATAGTAATAAATAAGAGAACAATGAGAGTTCTCAAAATAACTCTTTAAAGGGTAAAGATAACTTATGTTACCAATATGTGATATGAAATATTATTGGCAACATATGTGGCATATGCCCAAATATTTTGTTTCTGTTAATATTCTTTGAGGAAGATATGAAAATGTAGTAATAAATTCTATCATTATAGATAGAAAATATTTATCCTATTTGGTACTAAAACAAACAAATATTATTTCAATATTTGATAGTACAAAATTAGTCGAAAGCTCTAGAAGAGCTAATATATTAATATCTTGTGATGGTTAATTCGTTGGTTTTAAAAGATATTTATAATGGATATCTTATTAAGATTGTGAATGAGGAAAATATTATATTTCATATGAATAAATAAAGGGGATTGAGTTACTAATTTAAATATTTGTGATATTCTTTTGTCATCATCCCTATTAAAGGGTTGAAAGCAAAATATTTGGCCATGAAAGATCTACTTATGAGCAATAGAATATGATAATTCTATTTAAAGCTTATTATGGATGCTCCTAAAGTTGCAAGTTTTTAAAAAAAAAACTGTGAGTATAACTCTACAGTATTCAAAATAAGTTCTCAATTAAAATTACGTAGTAAAATATTACTGATGAGAACTTGTAAGAGAGAAAACTTATGTATAAAGTCATTGGTTATGTAACTGTTGTACACCTGGAAAATAAGATCCACTCTCAAAGTTTACTATTAATAGATTTTTGGGCATTTGAAGATTTTGGCATATTCCCTTAAGCGAATATTGCATACAATTATTTGGAAATTATCTTTATTGACTTGGTGGCATTATAGACTTCACATTACTTTAGACATTTCCAGTAGTAAAAGTCACAATAGCACTTATATGTGGTTACAAATTAAAAATAATGATAATAAAATTATCAATTTGTGACAATTTAGTACAATTGAACATATGTTAAAATAAACCAGAAGTTTACTAATACAAATGTGTTTACTACTTGGTATGACCAGTTAGACCATCCTGGATCATATATGATGCGAAAATTAATTGAGAATTCATATGGACATTCAATTAAAGAACCAGAAGATTCTTTAATTTAAAGAATTCTCATTTGTTGTTTGTTCTCAATGAAAATTGATTATTAGAAACTCACTAGCTAAAGTTGAGATTTAATGTCTTGCATTTCTGAAATGAATATGGGCCAATTAGTCCACCATGTGGATAGTTTTGATATTATATGATTTTGGTAGATGCATATACAAAATAATCACATATGTGTTATCTACTCGCAACCCGTCGTTTGCAAGATTGTTTATTTAAATGATTAATTTCAGATTATGCAGTTAAAACAATTCATCTTGCTAATGTTGGTGAGTTTACATCCCAAGTTTTCAATATTTATTGCATATCAATTGGGATAAAAGTTGAACATCTTATAACTCATGTTCACACACAAAATGATTTAGCTGAATTATGTATCAAATGCCTCTAACTAATAGCTAAATCATTACTTATGAAAACAAAACTTTCTATTTCAGCATGAGATTCATGCTTGTATTGATTTACATATTGTACGCATCAAGCCAATAAATTATAAATACTCCCCATTACAATTGATTTTTGGTTAAGAGCCAAATATTTTCCATCTTAAAATTTTTGGATGTGCGGTATATGTTCCAACTGCTCCACCACAACGCACAAAGATGGTTCATAATAAGAGATTGGGAATTCATATTTATATGAGTCTCATTATAATATTTTTAAGCTACTAATTCGAGATTTAATTATGACATGAGTTGTTAGTTTTCCCAACATTAGGGGGGAGAAATAATAACTTATAATGAGTTAGGGGGAGAGTAATTTGAACCAGAAGTTCAATAAGGATAACTCATTACAAGTTAACTATTAGATGTATTTACAAACTTAATAAAAATAACGAAGTGTTATATAGATTGATCGGTTCCAAAGATGGAAAATTCTTCTAAATGGTCATATAGTGGAGGCAGGTGCCCTAGAAGAGACCCAAGACATAACTAGTAAGTAACAGTCCAGAATAGATTCAAGTACCTGAAATTGAATTTTAAAATAATGAAAATAAGATATATCGATAAGTTATGTCAATTCAAGAAAATGTGGCACCGAATAATAAAAGTGGTCAACAATGATTTTGCATGCAATATTATTATTGAAATAATGAAATAAAATGAGGATCTTGAATAAATCTATTGAGAAATATAGATATAGAATAAATTGATCAAAGTAGAAAGACGCAACTCAAGTACAATTAAATTCATGGAGTTTTTGGACCAGTAGTCCAAATATCTAAAGGTATAAAGCCAATAAGGGTGCAATTGAAGTAGTTTTGTAAAAGCATGATAAAAATATGAAGTATTTCGCTAAGTCCTGGCATTGATTATGAAAAGATATAATATTCTTTTGTGGTGGATGCAATAACCTTTAGATATATTATTAAATTGAAAATTCATAAAATTTTTAACTTACGTCTAATGGCTATTGTTACAACCTTTTATAAATAACTATATAGTAAAATTTATAGTAAAATCTTTGAAGGGTTTTGGATGCTTGAAGTATATTGAAATTCTCGAGAAATTATTCATTTATATGAATTGAAATAATTTGAATATATATGGTAAATTTGACTTAGTGAATAGTAGTTGAAGAGGATAATAAAATGATCCAAAATACCTATTTGTGTTTTTATAAAAGAATCATGATTAAAGTTTGTTATGATTTTTGTTGAATCTCCTGAAGAAATCAAAATATATTTCCCCAAAATTTTCCCTTACTCATGACTTTGAAAAGAATGGTAATATAAATGTTTAGCAAATACATTCAAATAGTCATTTGAAAAACTAGTATTCAAGATTGAATACGCAGAATAAGAGAAAGTATGTGATGTTTTCATGAGGGGGAGTAAATACGAGTTGTACTCTTTTTTCCTTAACTGAGGTTTTGTCTCATTGGGTTTTCCTAGTAAGGTTTTTAATGAGGCAACATATTATGTGTATTATAGATTATGTACTCTTTTTCCCTTGTTAGGTTTTTATTCTACAGGGTTTTTCCTAATAAGGTTTTAATGAGGCACATTATCTACTAATGAACATCGAAGGGGGAGTGTTATAAATATCTTATTAAGTGGATGTCCATCATGATCAAGATAAAGTTTTGGTATACTTTAAATTCTAATAGTTATTAGAATTAGATATTTACTTTTTTATACTTCTCATGCCTATAAATAGATACTCTGATGAAGCATTGTAACCACATTTTTTATCAATAAAGTACATTCTCTGTTGTTTCATATTTTCTTTGTTCTTTATTCTCTCCATCTCTCATTATTTTATAACAACTTATATATTTTTTAATGTTCTCTCAAGGTGTTTTTCTACTAATATTTTTGTTTTTTTTAATGCTATTTGTTCTTACTAGATAAATTAAAGAAAATTTTAAAATATATCTTTGTAATTTAACTTAATTTTTAAATATATCATTATAATTAAAAATTTTGTCAATACATTTACATATAGATCCTAATTATATAATTACTAACTTCACATCATCATCTATGGTGTATTCTTTTCAAACGTAAAACTTTTATTTTGAAAATTATGTATTTTTTTATTTAAAAAATTCTTATTTTCTTATTTTTTTATATTTATTAGTAATCATTTAAATTTATTTCTAATATCAACCATAAAATTAAATTTATATATTTTAATTGATATATACATTTCTGTTATAAAATAAAAGACAAATAATAAAGAACAAGGAGAATGAGACAGCAAAAATAGAGCATATTTTACTGATTAATCAGAATATTTATAAAGTTTCTCCAAAGTCTCTATTTATAAGCATAAGAAGTACAAATGAAGTAGAGATCTACTTTTAATAACTATTAGAATTTAAAGTACATAAAAAATTATCTTGATATTCATGGGCATCCACTTAATAACATATTCATAGCACTCCCCTTGGATGTCCATTGGTAGATAATGTGCCTCGTTAAAACCTTAATAAGATAAAAACTCTTTTAGAAAAAAAAATCTTAGCGAAAGAAAAAGAGTACACATATCTATAATACGCATAATATGTTACCTCATTAAAAACCTTACCAGGAAAGCCCAATGGGACAAAGCCTCGGTTAAGGAAAAAAAGAGTACAACGTGTATTTAGTCTCCCTCATGAAAATATCATATACTTTATCATATTCTACGTATTCGATCTTGAATACTAGTGTAACACCACAAACCCGACCTAGATGTTATGGCCGAATCTGAGAGATTTACAAAGAAGGGTTTTGAAACGGTTTTTATTTCGACAAAAATCTTATTAAGTTACTTGTTATAAATTGTCCAAATTTTACAAAGTATGTTCATTTACTTGTTTATTACTGAAACCGTTGTGAGTCTATTCATTCGCCAAAGCATAATTTGCAGCGAAAATCTTTAAAATTCGTTTATTTTAGAAACCATGTTTTCAGGAAAACCTTCGTTTGCGTAAAATCATCGTTTCCGTGAATCATCTCGACAAACAACGAAGGATAGAAACAGTCAAAACCAAAACCAACAGTTTAAACCATATAGTCCAGAGAGTCTCAAAAATTACAAACTCTCAAATAAATCCAAGATTTAAAAAATACTAAAATCTTATAGGCAATTTTAACTAGTGGTCACCGCTGAGCCTCCATCGCACCTACCCGCCTACGTCCAAAGGTTAACTGTACAGAACAGATAAACAGATGTGAGTTTTTATAAACTCAGTGTGTAACCCAACAAAGATAGACATGTAAATGTACACAATATTCCTATATGTAGAACATATACAGATACAGACCTAAGTCCTTAGCAGATACAGATATCAGAATCAGATAACCCAAATAGATATACAGAATCCTACCCCCATCCTTTACACATCATCTCTGTCCATCCGATCACACCATGTGGGGTTAAAAGCACCCACCCATCCCTACACACCATATAGTGTGGAAGCGATACATAACAAATAATATGCAGTCAAGCTGCCAGAATATAGGCAAAAGGTCGTTGTACAGATCACTTCCTCTAGATATACAAATCTTACCCCAAACACAGATACAGAATATAGATACAAAAATAATAGATTTAACATACTTAACATGCTCGTATATTGATAACATACATACTTAAACAGTATAAGTAGAAATACATATTAGTTTCCTACTCAGATCAGATTATCAAAATATCAGATCACATGAAAAAAGGTTTGATTAGCCCTTACTGACCTTACATTAGGTCCACAGTTGATCGGAAAGACCCGTGCGACCCTAAGGAAAATTTTAGAATTTTAGCCCACATGCCCAACCTAACCTAGCCCTTGTGGCCCATACGACCACACAATTGCTGCCACACGGTCGTGTCTCGCACATGGCCTCACCCTCGATAGTCACATGGCCAACCACACGCCCGTGTGGTGTCGATAGACCAAACTTTTGGCTTTTTTTCGAACCTCGTTTTCTTGTGTTTTATGTACAAACGTAATACGGTTTTGATGCAAAAATAATCTCAAGCCCTTTCAAACCTCAAAACCAGTACCCCAAACACTGATTTAGCAACTAAAATACAAATTCACGATAGAAATTCAATAATGCCCAAGAACTCACCACCGATGATAAACCCTCGCTAATGCGTACTAAGCCGTTGAAGTGTAATTTTCCACCTCACAACCTTCACCTAAACATAGATTTCATCGATTAATCACCAATTAATGGCTACCATTTAACATCGCTAACATCTCAAAACAAAACGTTAACGACAAACGAAGTTCCACTTACCAAGCCAATTAAAGAACCTGACAATTCTAGTAGCACGATTGAATGACAGGTTCACAAACAGAATTGAAAAAGAACAAAGTAAAAAATTACATAGAAGTGGGAAAATGTTAGAAATGGGAAAGAAGGGAAAAAACAACATTAGAAAATTCGAGAAACTAACGTCAGAAGGAATTTGGGAAGAGAGAGAAAAATAATAAAAACAAAAATTAAAAATTAAAATCAAATAAAATCCCACAATCCTCTAATTTTAGGCATAATCTCTTACGAACTCAATCCCAACTACCCACTCTCTCATCCACTTACACAGACTTCCAAACCCATTCAAACTTTCTCAAACAACCGAGACAAAAATTAACATCTACACTTGCACGAGGATTAGAACACAAGACCTCCAGCAAGCTAACTCCTTACCACTCGAACCAACAAGCTCATTCTGATATGAGTTTAAAAACAATATAACAAAAGCTTACTCAGCAAGAATAAGGCTAGGATAAAAAATAACAGAATTTCTCAAAAGTGGGACTTGAACTCAAGACCTCAAACGCACCCTAAAATCACTTAACCACTGAAGTAGATACATATATATGTCAGGATTTACAGAAACAAAAATAAATTATTCAAGGCATTACAACTCTACCCCTAAAAGAAATGTCGGCCTTGAAATTTACCTGATCAACAGATGAGGACACTGCTGACGCATCGAGTCGTCAGGTTCCCACGTGGCTTCCTCAATTCCATGATTCCGCCACAAAACCTTTACAAACAATATGGACTTACTCCTTAGAACCTTAATATCTCAATCCAAAATTTGAACTGACTCCTCCTCAAATGTCAAGTCCAATCTAACCTCGATCTCCTCAACAGAGACAACGTAAGATGGATCAGACCGATACCACCTCAACATCGAGATGTGAAACACATCATAGATACAGTCTAACTCTAGAGTTAGTTTTAACTGATAAGCAATCGGTCCCATACACTTCAAAATCTGATTGGCCTAAGGAACCTACGGCTTAACTTGCCTTTACGACTGAACCGCAGAATTTTCTTCTACAGAAATACCTTAAGGAATATGAAATCTCCCATAGAGTACTTAATATCCCTCCTTTTTAGATTTGCACAAGAATTTTTCCTATCAAAAACCATCTTCAGATGATCCTGAATCAGTCTAATCTAAACTTTAGTCTTGGAAACCAACTCAGGACCCAAATTCCATCGTTCACCCAAGTCAATCCAACATAGCAGACTACGGCACTTACGACCATACAAAGTCTCATAAAGTGTCATCTAGATGCTAGACTGGAAACTAATATTGTAACCGAACTCAACTAACGGTAGAAAATACTCCAAACTACCTCAAAAGTCAATCATACAGCTCCAAAGCATATCATTTAGTATCCAAATCACCTTCTCAGATTGGCCATTGATCTGAGGATGGAACGCAATATTGACGTCCAATCTCGAACCTAGAGCTTCATGTAATTTCTTCTAGAATTGAGAAGTGAAATAAGGATCTCTATCAGAGATTATCGAAACCGGGACTATAACAGCCTATTTTTTGTGAAATCAAAACGGTGGTCTCAGGACCACAAATTTAAAGTCAAAATATTTATGTTATTTTTATTTTGAGGTCTGCAACATGATAGCAAGATTGTATAAAAACTTCGTTAAGAAATTTTACTGTTTGAAAGCTTAATTCGATAAAAAGGACTAAATCGCGTAAAGTGCAAAAGTTGTCTTCTAATAGCAAAAGGTGTTTAATAGCTATGGAACCTTAAAGTAGAGGTCTTATGTGGTAATTAGACCATTTTTTATGGTGAGTGGACATTTATGGATACTAAATAGATGTTTTCAAAGGATAATTACTAAGGTTAAATTAGTAAATAATAAATAAGTTAAGTAAAATAACATAAATAAAAGGTATCATCTTCTTTAGTTGATATCACCATCAAAATTTTGAGAAGAAAAAGCCATAGTTAGGGTTCATCCATTCGGCTAAGCTCCCTCCTTGCATGTAAGTAAATTTTGATCCCATTTTTAATTATTTCTATGTTTTTTAAGTCGTTGTAACTTAATCTAGCTAGTTCAGGGACTAATTTGCAAAAATATTGAGTCGTTTGAATTTTTCCATTGATGAATGTGTATGCGTTCTGATGTTTGATGATAAAAAATGAATGGTTGTTGTTAGATAAACAACATTTGTTAAGTGATTTTGAATGAAATTGCAAATTAGGGATTAAATTGAGAAATGTGATAAATTGTATGGTAAAAGTGTGAACATGTGAAATTTATGGGCTGATATAAGTATGTTTAATATTTGGCTAGGCTTAGGTAGGGACAAAATTGAATAAATTCCATTTTACGAGCTTAGGGACTAAATTGTAAAGAAGTTAAATGTTTAAGGGCAAAATAGTAATTTTTCCATAATATGAATTTTGGGCTGAATTGAATAGAATGAATACTAAATGGATTGAGTTTGATTAATTTAGATTAAGTTAAGCCTCGTATGGATCTAAAACGAGGGAAAGATAAAGTATTGGACTAGTCGATCCATTTCGTCATTTTTGTGATCCTGGTAAGTTTGTATGTTTAATAAGCATTAAATTATATGTATTTTAGCGCTTAATTGATATAATTGTGATGATACAACACCACAGAAATTCTCGACAAGTTATCGACAATGTATAAATCCCGGTTGAACCTTAGGAATAGATAGGATACGAATGACATGTCATCAGGGGTTACCATGTTTTGGGTGTTGGTCCGTACATTCTACCAGTGTTGAGTTTTCTGGCATGTGTTGTGATTACTTGTCAACTTGTGTGACAGCACCGTGTAGCTACGCCTTGATCGTTAGCTTGTGTGAGCAGACCAGTGATAGCTCAAAAGTGAGCATTTATATGAGATATGAGATTGAGATGGTTTCAACCATGTATTGGCACTTAGTGTGCAAGATTCTCGAGTATATGATATTATTCCTAATGGTTCAACGGGTATATTGATGATATGAAAAAGTAAGATATCGATATGTAATTGATACAGATATGTTCATGAATTGTATAAGTATTGAATCTATGAGAATTCTGAGTTCATGTCTAAAATTTTGATTGAATATATATTAGGGTTTTAGATTCAAGTTCAATTGCATTATGCTATGTTTATTTCTTTAAATTATGATTAAATGGTAAGTTTTGCTTTAGCCATACGAGCTTACTAAGCTTATTAGCTTACTCTATTTACTTTTTTGTGTTTTATAGTAATTTTGAAGCTTGCTTGGATTGAAAGTTCTCAGAGATCACATCACACTATCCAGTCGTTGTTTTAGTACTTTTGAACTATGTGTATTTTGGTTATATGGCATGTATAGGTCTTTTGGCTAAGGTAGCCTTTATGTCTTGATGAATTTTTGCCATTTGGATTGGCTTGTAAATAGTTTTATATTTTGAAATGTATATATGTATAAATGACCCTTTGATATGTGGTTTATAAGTGCTATATGAATGCCTTATTGAGAATTGTTATTGATGGTAGCAAATGGTTGAAATTGAGAATGTGTTAACATGTTAAGTATTAGGCAAGAATATGCATATATGAAATTGACCATTTAGGTGATTTTTGGATATGATATTGGTATAATCTTGAATGCCCAACTGTGATATTTTGAGCATTGTTTATTGTTGGTATTGGTATAGCATGTTTGGACTTGATTGTGGTTGGTTTAAAGGCTTATTGAGGTTAGGTCATATGTTATTGGATGTATTTACTTTGATCCAACTTTGGGTGAGAAATATGGCTTGGAAAATGACCTATTTTTGTCCACATGGGCATATGTCTCAGCCGTGTGTGACACACAGTCAAGTGACACGGCCGTGTGTCCCCTGGTACTTATTTAAAAATCAAGTCAGTAGCTTCACACAGCCTAGCCCACGGGCATGTGGCCTGGCCATGTGGCACAAGTTAGTATACCCTTTAATTTTCACACGGCCTAGCACACGGGTGTGCGAGTCCATTTCGAAAGGTACACGGCCTAATCAGATGGGCGTGTGGTTAGCCGTGTGATACAAGTCAGTGAGTTACACAGGGTAGGACTAGAGCTGGGACACGACCATGTGATCCCATTTTGAATGTCTTCACGGCCTATGATAGAGGCGTGTCCCTTAGATGTGTGAGACACATAGTCTGTCTACACGGGCGTATGTCCCCTGTACTTTGAAAATTGTCAATGTTTTTCCAAAATTTCTTTGAGTTCTTGGTTTAGTCTCAAACCACTTCTAATGCTTGCTTTTGGCCTCAAGGGCTCGTGTTAGGGACTATAGAATTGTACTTGAGTGACTTATGTTTGTATTTGAGAAATGTGTATGAATTGTATGATTGTTTACGAATTAAGTCTGGTAATGCTCTGTAACCCTATTTAGGTGACAGATACGGGTTAGGGGTGTTTCATTTATTGGCATTAGAGTCACGGTTTAGTCGATTCTTGGACTAACATAGCATGTGTGAGTTTAGATATACATTCCATATATAACCTATGATATAGTATGATATCTCCTGACAATTTTAAATCATGTTTTCATATAACAATGGATCCAAATCAAGCAGTTTCTGATGAGGTAGAAAGTCATGCGCCAACCTCCGTTCACGGAGTAGCGCCGTTTGAATCGAGACCCGTATTTGAGGGTCATAGAGGAGAGGCCAAGGAAGCCTTCTTCCAAATGATGAACGAGTGGTTCTCTGAGTTTGTCCGAATGAATCTAGCTACTCAACAACTTCCACCCCTACCTATTACCCAACCGGTTCCCGTAGCTCCTCAAGGTTCGGAATCTTTGCATATGAGTAAGTCGCTTGTTGATAAAATTTGAAAGTACGGGTCTGGAGAGTTTAGAGCTACAGTTGATAATGATTCTGAGAGAACTGAGTTTTCGCTTGAGAATACAATTCAAGTTTTTGATGAACTGTCTTCTACGCCAGCGGAATGTGTTAAATGTGTTGTATCACTTCTGAGAGATACTACATACTAGTGGTGGAACACTTTAATATCTGTGGTGCCAAGAGAATGGATAATGTGAGAATTCTTTTAGATTAAATTCAGAAAGAAATATATAAGTTAGCAGTTTCTTGATCAAAAGTGCAAAGAATTTCTAGAATTGAAACAGGGTCGTATGACAGTAACCGAGTACGAAAGAGAATTTGTGAGACTGAGTAAATATGCTTGAGAATGCATTTCCACTAAAGAAATTATGTGTAAACGATTCGAACATGGGTTGAATAAAGACATTAAGCTTCTAGTTGAGATTCTTGAACTGAAAGAATTTGTTGTTTTGGTCTATAGAGCTTGCAAGCCGATGAGCATAACAAAGAAAAGAGAAGAGTCGATTTGAGGCTAGAGATTCGAAAAAGAGGTCAATGAGTGAACCCTATCATACTTCTTCAAAGAAATCAAGGGATTCTTATAATTGTTTGAATATTTTAGTGGGGTATTCCAATAGAGATCGTGGAAAGCAACACACGAGTCCAAAATCTCTAACCACTTCAGTATCGAGTGTTGGTAGTGTTAAAACCAACAAATCTGAATGTCAACAATGTGGAAGACGACATTTGGAGATTTTTGGATGAAATATAAAGCATGCTTCATATGTGGGTCGCAAGATCATTTTATTCTTGATTGTCCCGAGTTACCTAAGAAAGACAAATTTCTGAATACAAGGCTGAGTAATACACCTACCAGAGGGAGACCACCTCGAAATACTAAAAATATGACTAGTAGCAAAGGTGCAACAAAGGATTCTGCTGTGAGATCAGAAGCTAGAGTACCAGCCAAATCCTATGCTATTCGTGCTCGCGAAGATGCATCAGCACTAGATGTTATCACCGGTACATTTTCTCTTTATAACACTAATGTAATCTCTTTGATTGATCCCAAATCGATTCATTCATATGTTTGTATGAATCTAGTGTCTAGTAAGAGTTTACCTGTTGAGTCCATTGAACTCATGATTAAAGTATTGAATCCCTTAGGTAAGTATGTCCTAGTTGATAAAGTTTGCAAGAATTGCCCTTTGATGACACAAGGTTACTGTTTTTCGGCTGATTTGATGCTTATACCATTTGAAGAATTTGATGTGATTTTGGGTATGGATTGGTTGACTCTACATGATGCTGTTGTAAACTGTAGATGAAAAAGTATTAAGTTAAAATGTCAGAATAGTGAAACTCTAAGCATTGAATTTGATAATTCGAGTGGGTTTCCTGTTCTGATATCAAAGATGCTAGCATAGAAATATGTGAGAAAAGGTTGTAATGTTACCTTGCGTATGTACTGGATACAAAAGTGTTTGAATCAAAGATTGAATCAGTACCAGTGGTTTGTGAATATCCAGATGTGTTTCTAGAGGAATTACCCGAGTTACCACCGATCAAAGAGGTTGAATTTGCTATTGAGTTAGTACCGGGAACATCACCAATATCGATAGCTCCGTACAGAATGGCTCCAACAGAATTAAAAGAATTGAAAGCTTAGTTGTAAGGGTTAATAGATAGAGGTTTTGCATGATCGAGTTACTCGCCTTAGGGTACACCAGTTTTGTTCGTAAATAAGAAAGATGGATTGTTAAGACTATGTACCGACTATCATCAGCTTAACCAGGTTACAATTAAGAATAAGTATCCTTTGTCGAGAACTAATGATTTGTTCGATCAGTTGAAAGGAGCAACAATATTTTCAAAGATTGACTAGCGATCTGGCTATTATCAGTTACGGGTTAAAGATTCGGATGTGCCGTATATTACATTCAGAACCAAGTACGGACATTATGAATTTCTTGTTATGCCATTCAGATGAACTAACGCTCCTACAGTATTCATGGATTTGATGAACCGAATATTTAGACTGTATTTGGATAGATTTGTTGTATTTTCATTGATGACATTCTGATCTATTCTTGAGACGAATCTGAGCATGTCGAGCATTTTGAGAATTGTATTGCAGACTTTGCGAGATAAACAACTATTTGTTAAATTTAGCAAATGTGAGTTTTGGCTCCGATAAGTTGGATTTTGGGGACACATTATTTTAGTGGAAGGCATCCGATTTGATCCGGGTAAGATTTCAACAGTTGTTGACAGGAAACCACCAAGAAATGTATTTGAGGTTAGAAGTTTTCTAGGATTAATTGGCTATTATCGGCATTTTGTAAAAGGGTTATTGATGATTGCTACACCAATGACTCGATTGTTACAGAAAGATGTGAAATTTGAGTGGTCTGAGAAATGTCAACAGAGTTTTGAACAGTTGAAAGCACTGTTAACTGAAGCACCAATTTTAGTTCAGCTTGAGTCGGCTAAAGAATTTATGACTTTCAGCGATACGTCATTTAATGGTTTGGGATGTGATTTAATGCAATAAGGCAAAGTGATAGCTTATGCTTCCAGACAGTTAAAACCACATGAAAAGAATTCTCGACGCATGACTTAGAGTTAGTCTCTATTGTTTTCGCATTGAAAATTTGGTGACATCATTTGTTCGGTAAAAAATGTCGCATATTTACTGACCAAAAGAGCCTAAAGTATTTGACGTCTCAGAAAGATTTGAATTTGTGACAACGAAGATGGCTCGAATTATTGAAAGACTATGAATTAGTGATTCATTATCATTCAGAGAAAATGAATGAAGTTGCAGATGCTTTGAGTAGAAAATCTTTGTTTGCTTTGCAGACGATGAACACGCAATTGACATTATCTATGAAGCTAAACTAGTGTTTCTCCAGCAAATCTATGAAGCTAAAAAATGTGATAATGAACTGCAAGCTAAAAAAGTACAGTGCGAGTCGACTACTGATTCAGAATATCAGATCGGATCCGATGATTGTTTGCTATTCCATAGTAGAGTTTGTGTGCTAAGGAATCCTGAGCTTATGCAAAAAAATTTTACACAAAGCACACAGTGGTAGCTTGTCTATTCATCCGAGGAGTACAAAGATGTACAATGATTTAAAACAGTTGTATTGGTGGTCAGGTATGAAATGAGACATTTCAGAATTTGTGTCGAGATACTTGATTTGTCAATAGGTTAAAGCCGAACATCAAGTACCTTCGGGACTACTACAGCTAGGAATGATACCTGAGTGGAAATAGGATAGGGTTACGATGGATTTCGTATCGGGGTTACCCCTATCTCAAAAAAAGAAAAACGCTATTCGGGTTGTTGTTGATAATTTAATGAAAACTGTACATTTCATTCTGGTGCGTATAGACTTTTCACTTAATAGATTAGCTAATTGTACATCTCTGTGATTGTCAGATTGCATGGGGTGCCAGTTTCTATTATTTCGGATAGAGATCTGCGGTTTACGTCACGATTTTGGAAGAAATTGCGAGAGGCTTTAGGTACACGATTACATTTTAGTACTGCTTTTCATCCTCAAACTAATGATCAATCTGAGAGAATGATTCAGATTCTCGAAGATATGCTTCGTTGCTGTGTTTTAAAGTTTGAAGGCAACTGGGAAAAATATTTACCATTGGTTGAATTTGCATATAATAATAGTTATCAATCGAGCATAAAGATGGCACCGTATGAAGCTTTATATGGTCGTAAATGCCGAACTCCATTGTACTGAACTAAGCTTAATGAGAAAAAGATTCATGGGGTTGATTTGATCAGAGAGACCGAAGAGAAAGTAAAAGCAATTTGCGATAGTTTGAAAGCAACTTCAGATCGACATAAGTCATATGCGAATTTGAAATGTAAAGATATCGAATTTCAAATTAGCGACAGAGTGTTTGTAAAAGTATCACCGTGGAAGAAAATTCTTCGATTTGGTCGCAAAGGGAAATTTAGTCCGCGATTTATTGGGTCGTACGAGATTATCGAGAGAATAGGGCCAATGGCATATCGACTAACTTTACCGTTAGAACTAGAAAAAATCCATAATTTATTTCATGTATCCGTGTTATGATGGTACCAATCATATCCTTCACTTATAATTTCTCCGACAGAGATTGAGATTCAGCCTGATATGTTGTATAGCGAAGAACTGATCAGAATTTTGGCTCAAGAGATTAAAGAGTTAAGAAACAAAAGCGTAGCTTTAGTGAAGGTTCTTTTGCAACGTCGCAATATTGAAGAGGCAACGTGGGAACCCAAGGAAGCTATGGTAAGATTTTCGAGGACAAAAATTTCTAAAGGGGGAGAGTTGTAACAGCCCGTTTTCTGTGAAATTGTGTAACACCCCTTACCTGTATCCGATGCTGAAATAGGGTACGAGGCATTACAGGACTTAAACTCAACTGAACATTCAAAACTGAGACATGAATTTCCACCCAAATTTGAAACATTTCAAAAATACAAGCCTACGAGGTTCAAAGCATATATTAGGACCGGTTCGGGACTAAACTGAGAACTTTGGAAATTTTCCCAACACTTAGAAAATTTTCATGCTCTGGAGGGTCACACGCCCATGTCCTCAGCCCGTGTAACTCTCTGTTTATGACATCATTAACATAATAGGGTCACACGATCAAGTCACACGCCCGTGTGCTAGGCCGTGTGGGCAATTTAAATTTCATAATTTTTCCTAAAATAGGTGCAGACTTCACATACCCTGGGCACACGTCCATGTCCCTGGGCTGTGTCCTTCACACGGTTGAGACACATAACCGTGTCTCTGCCTGTGTGGCCATTCGAAGCTAAAATTTTAAAATACAGGGGACACACAACCGGATCACAGACCCATAGGGTAAGCCGTGTGTCACAAACACACGTGTGGACAAAAATAAGGCTATTTACCAAGCCTTTTTGCCACCCTTACTTGCATCAACCTACACAACATCAAACAACACCAAATCAAGCATATACACACTACCAATTCAACCACAACTAAGACATCGACACATCAATTTCATGCTATTTTCTATCACAAACAACATCTTATACTTATCATTGCAATCCAAGCAATAACCACATCCACGAAAGGAATCATCACATGTATATATATACTTAACCAATATTAGCCAACAACTTAACCAATATTAGCCAATACCATATGGCTATTTACAAAATGAATCAATTACCATTACAAGCCAACACACTTGACCAAATCAATATGACACGTAAACAAAAAAAAGAACAAGTCCCCTATACATACTATACTTAAAATGTAAAATCATGAATACTCAAAAGATTAATTTGATAGTGTGAATTGATCTCTGACGTCTTTCGATTCCCGAGCTAGCTTGGCAATACCATAAGAAAATGGAAAGGAAGGGGAGTAAGGATAAGGCTTAGTAAGTTCACATGCAATAATAAACAATATTAAGCAACATTTAGCACGAGTAGCATACAATTTAACTTAACATAAATCACATATTTATCATCATAGTTTCATAAGCATAACTTTATCAATCTTAATCTTACCAAAAGCTCATCACTTAACAAGCTCATTCTTATGAGTTTTTCGTACATACTTGTACCAACTCGTGACTTAACATACTCTTTCTCGTTTTTGGCATACCCTTTGAACACTTGGAATACTAAACGGATACACGGGTGGTCTTTGCACACAAGTGCCACATATGTAGCCAAAGATACCTCATATTTCATATCACATAAAGGCTTGCTCTCGAGCTAACCACGGGTCTGCTCACACAAGCTGACGGTCAAGACGTAGCTACACGAGCTGCTAACACAAGTTGTCAAGTATCCGTAACACATGTCAGACTACCTAGCCACTGGTAAGACATACATGACCAGCACTCGGATTCACATAATCATATATATCACATGGGGTCCTAGTGGCATGTCACTCGTATCCTATTCTATTCCTAAGGTTCAAATGGGATTTTCTCTCTCTCGTCGGAACTTGTCGAATGTGTTCATCAAATCAATTATACAATCCATACAATATTAAGGCATAAAAATATAATCATAATATTGCATTATTTACATATGAACTTACCTCAGTACAAAATATGGCTAATTAATTCGATTTAGCCCACAACCTTGCTCTTTCCCTGGTCTAGGTCCGGACTCCATTTTTCTTGATCTATAATAGCAAATTTAGCTCATTTAATTATCACATTATTCAAATCAATCCAAAAACTATACTTTGGAAAAACTAAAATTTTGTCCCTAAACTTTCACATATTTACAAATTAGTCCTTACGCTTGTAAAATGAAATGTACTCATTTTCTTTGTTACCCAAGTCTAGCCAAACTTATATCATGCTTATACCAGCCCACATTTTTCATCAAATCACATTTCTACCACCCATTTTTACCACTTTACAAATAAGCCCTTTTTATGTGTTTTCATCAAAAATTACTTAGTAAAAGATGTTTATCACACATCAAACTTTCATAATCTATCATGAAACATCAAAATACATGCATTCCGCATATGGGTCAAACTCTAGACATCAACCCTAGCTCAAATAAATGGTAGAAATGGCTAGATCGGTTGATAACAACTTCAAAAATGTAAAGAACATTAAAAATGGAGCTAGGATGCACTTACTATCAAGCTTGGAAAGTGAAGAAACCCTAGCTATGGCTCCTTAGAAATTTTGGCACTTGATGGAGAAGATGGACAAGATTTTTATTTCATTTTCCCTTTTAATTATTTTATTAATCAAATGACCAAAATGCCCTTTTTACTAAACTTTCAAAATTTACCTATTCATGCCTATTTTTGTCCATAAAAATAGAAATAGGTCAAATTTCTATCTAAGGACCTCTAATTAATAATATATAGCTATTTCATGCTTAAAGCTTCTAGAATCACATATTTTGCAACTTTTGCAATTTAGTCCTAAAAATCAAATTGGACACTTTATCCACAATTTCTTGACAAAACTTTCATACAATCATGCAAACATATCATAGACCTCAACACATTCATAAAATAATTATTTCTACTTCATATTTGGGGTCTCAAAACCACTATTCTGATGAGGCCCAAAATCGAGATGTTACAAATCAAAATGGTGGTTTCAGGACCACAAATTCAAAGTCAAAATATTCATTTTATTTTTATTTTGAGGTCTACAGCATGATAGCAAGATTTTATAAAAATTTCGTTGAGAAATTTTACCATTTGAATGCTTAATTCGATAAAAAGAACTAAATCACGTAAAGTGCAAAAGGTGTGTTCTATTAGCTAAAGGTGTTTAATAGCTATGGAACCTTAAAGTAGAGGTCCTTATGTGGTAATTAGACCATTTTTATAGTGAGTGGACATTTGTGGACACTAAATAGATGTTTTCTAAAGATAATTACAAAGGTTAAATTAGTAAATTAATAAATAAGTTAAGTAAAATAACATAACAAAAGGTATCATCTTCTTTAGTTGATATCAGCATCGAAAATTTGAGAAGAAAAAGCCATAGTTAGGATTCATCCATTCAGCTAAGCTTCCTCCTTGCATGTAAGCAAATTTTGATCCCATTTTTATGATTTCTATGTTTTCGAAGTCGTTGTAACTTAATCTAGCTAGCTCAGGGACTAATTTGCATAACTATTGAGTTGTTTGAATTTTTCCATTGATGAATGTATATGTGTTTTTGATGTTTGATGATAGAAAATGAATGTTTGTTGTTAGATAAACAACATTTGTTAAGTGATTTTGAATGAAATTGTAAATTAGGGATTAAATTGAGAAATGTGATAAATTATGTCGTAAAAGTGTGAATATGTTAAATTTATGGGATGCTATAAGTATGTTTAATATTCGGCTAGGCTTAGGTAGGGATAAAATTGAATGAATTCCATTTTACGAGCCTAGGGACTAAATTGTAAAGAAGTTAATGTTTAGGGGAAAAATAATAAATTTGCCATAATATGAATTTTGGGTTGAATTGAATAGAATGAATACTAAATGGATTGAATTTGATTTATTTAGATCAAGTTAAGCCTCGTATGGATCTAAAATGATGGAAAGATAAAGTTTTGGACTAGTCGATCCATTTCGTCTTTTTTGTGATTGAGGTAAGTTCATATGTTTAATAAGCATTGAATTATACTTGTTTGAATGCTTAATTGATATAATTGTGATGATACGACACCACAGAAATTCTCGACAAATTATCAGCAATGTATAAATCCCAGTTGAACCTTAGTAATAGATAGGATATGAATGACATGTCATTAGGGGTTACCGTATTTTGGGTGTTGATCTGTGCGTTCTACCGGTGGTTGAGCTTTTCGGCATGTGTTGCGGTTACTCATCAGCTTGTGTGAGCAGCACTGTGTAGCTGCGTCTTGATCGTCAACTTGTGTGAGGAGACCCAGTGATAGCTCGAGAGTGAGCATTTATATAAGATATGAGATTAAGATGGTTTCGACCGTGTATTGGCACTTAGTGTGCAAGATTCCCGAGTATCTGATATTATTCCAAATGGTTTAATGCTTATATTGATGATATGAAAAAGTAAGAGATTGATATATAATCGGTACAGGTATGTTCATGAATTGTATAAGTATTGGATCTATGAGAATTGTGAGTTCATGTCTAATCTTTTGATTGAATATGTGTTAGCCTTTTAGATTCAAATTGAATTGCATTATGCTATGTTTATTTCTTTAAATTATGATTAAATGGTAAGTTATGCTTTAGCGATATGAGCTTACTAAGCTTAATAGCTTATTCTGTTTACTTTTCCATGTTTTATAGTGATTTCGAAGCTTGCTCGGATTTGAAGTTTTTGGAGATCACATCATACTATTTAGCCGTTGTTTTGGTACTTCTAAACTATGTGTATTTTGGTTATATGACATGTATAGGTCTTTTAGCTAAGGTAACCTTTATGTCTTGATGAATTTTGGCCATTTGAATTGGCTTGTAAGTATTTTATGTTTTGAAATGTATATATGTATAAATGGCCCTGTGATATGTGGTTTATAAGTGCTATATGAGTGCCTTGTTGAGAATTGGTATTGGTGGTAGCGACTGGTTGAAATTTAGTATGTGTTGACTATTAGGTAAGAATATGCATATTTGAAATTGACCATTTAGGTGATTTTTGGATGTGATATTGGTATAATTTTGAATGAATAATTGTGATATTTTGAGTATTGTTTATTGTTTGTATTGGTATAGCATGATTTGGGCTTGATTTTGGTTAGTTTGAATGCTTATTGAGGTTAGGGTCATATGTTATTGGATGTGTTTAGGTTGATGCAACTTTGGGTGAGAAATATGGCTTGGAAAATGACTTATTTTTGTCCACACGGGCAGAGACACGGGCGTATGTCTCAACCGTGTGTGATACATAGTCAGGTGACATGGGCGTGTGCCTGTAGGTACTTATTTAAAAATGAAGTCAGTAGCTTCACACAGCCTAGTGCATGTGTGTGTGGCCTGGCCATGTGGCACAAGTCAGTATACCCTCAAGTTTTCACACTACCTAGCACACGGCCTGGCATACGGGCGTGTGAGTCTATTTCGAAGGGTACACAGGCTAGTCTCACGGGCGTGTGGTTGGCTATGTGATCCAAGTCAGTGAGTTACACGGGGTGTAACACCCCTAACCCGTATCCGTCGCCGGACTAGGGTTAAAGGCATTACCAGATGAATCGGAACAATTAACATACAGTTCATAATCATCAAAGCATCAGAGATCAAATATCAATATAAAGTCCCTTATATAGGTCATCGAGACCTTAAACTTACATAAAAAAGGAGTCGGGACTAAACTTAACACATACAAATTTTTCCAAAACTTAAACATTTTTAAAGAAGTACAGGTCACACCCCCGTGTAAATAGGCCGTGTGCCTTACACGGCATTAGACACGTCCGTGTGTCTAGGCCATGTAGAAACAGGGCGTACATACTGACTTGCTCACACGGCCACAAGACACGCCCGTGTGCCTTGGCCGTGGTCGAATCTGACTTGGGCCACATGGCTAGCCACACGCCCGTGTGCCTTGACCATGCTCGAGCCTGACTTACAATTGTAGGGTACCCCAAGGGACACACAGCCATGCAACATAGCCGTGTGTTGCACATGGCTGACACACACGCCTGTGCCACTGCCCGTGTGGACAAAAATAGGCCATTTGAATAGCCAACTTGCCACCCCAATTGGGTCAAACCTATAAGCACCAAACCAAGCATATTTACACAACAATTTCAGCCAATTTCTAAACCAAACCATACAACATTCATGCCATAACATTATCAACCATTTACATGCTTATAAACTCAACTCAATTGTGCCAAAACATAAGATCAAATCATATCAAAACATATGGTTTCATAATCTGTAAACTCATGACCAAATCTCATACCAAAACTTGCCAAACTTACCATTTCTCTTAGCCATTCATGAACACATCAAATAGATCATTTTGCATCACATTTCATATACCAAAATCAAAACATAAACACAACCATATCAAGCCATATCACATATCTAAATATAAACATTACAAATCCTATCCAAAGTACTTCTAGCCTATACATGCCATACTTTACTATATACATTTTCAAAAGGTACCAAAATGAGATTCGATAGTGTGGTGACGATCCTTGACGATCCCTGAGCTCACTAGCTTCGATATCTATAAAACAATGTAAACACACACAAAGTAAGCTTTCAAAAGCTTAGTAAGCCATATACAAATAAACTTATCATTTAAAGCATATAAACATCATCAAATTACTTATACTTTGGAGCCAAATACCAGCACAAACCTCATATTCATATACTTGGATCATAGATCATCATTTTCACATATACTTACCTTTCATTTTCAAATATAGTACACAATTTGAACGTACCTGAATCAGATACATATTCACTTATTCATTCATGTTCTCAGAATGCCCGTAGAACCTTTCGGAAACGTAAGGATACGCAGATAGCTCAGAGAACATATACAATGACAACCTCCCAGATGTGGTCTTACACGAAATCAGATACAATGTTGATGTCCCAAACATGGTCTTACACGTAAAACATAAGCCGATGCCAACGTCCCAGACATGGTCTTACATGAAATCACATAACGCAATCCTATGTCATGACATACGTATCCTAACTATTCCTAGAGTTTGTACAGGGCATTTCAGACATCGGAAGTTTGTCGATACTTTCTCAAATAGCACATATTGAGCTTGAATATTCATTCATCACAATTCAATATCATATGAACAATAATAATTCAATTCAAACACGTTTATTGTATATTGACTTACCTCGTAGGGATTCGGATAAATGGAATTAGTTACTTGACAACTTTCGACTTTCCCTGATCTAATTTAGTATTCTTTAATTCTTGATCTATATAAATTCAAATTTAACTTATTCAATCAAAAATTCAATCAAAACAATCCATAAACACAAATTTAGGGCAATTTGCAAACTAGCCCTTGCATTTTCACATTTTTACACTTTAGTCCCTAATTCACAAAATCAAAAAATACACATAATTTGCATATATTCATTCTTGGACAAATATTCATAGCTCTCATACAAGTCCACACATTTCATTTATTTTACATTTTAGTCCCTCAATATAACATTTTTACAATTAGCCCAAATTACTCAATTTCATCAAAAATCCAAAGACAAAACATATAAACCCAACATCAAACTTTCATATTTCATCATGTAACAACATAAAGCTCATGAATTCATCCATGGCACATTTCAAAATCATCAAAAAATCAGAAATTGAGACATGGGCTTGATAGTATACAAAGCAACAATCACAAAACGTAGAAATTATCAAAAACCGATCAAAACACATACCTTAATCAAAGATTTCATTAGCTGAACCCCAATGTTCTTTTTCCTTTCTTTTGTTCATCAAATTTCGGCAAAATGGATGTTAATGGCCATTTTCATGCTTTTGGTTTTATTTTAATTAACATATTAATTAAATTCCTCTTTTACCCTTTGTTAAACTATTAAAACATAAATTTTAAGGTCATACATGTCCATTAACCTTATAAATGGCATAATAACCACATAAGGACCTCTCAAGTAATAAGCCAAATCAAATAGGCACTTTTAACATATAGCAGACAACCTTTACATTTTACGCGATTAAGTCCTTTTTCAAAATTAAGCACACTAACAATCGGATTTTCAGACAAAACTTTCACATATGCTAATTCACACATCATAAGCACAAAAAATAATATTTAACTATTTTTTGACTCGGATATGTGGTCTCGAAACCACTATTTTGACTAGGGTCAAAATCGGACTGTTACACGGGGTAGGACATGGGCTGGGACACGACCATGTGATCCCATTTTGAATGTCCACACAGCTTATGACACAGGCGTGCCCCGTGGCAGTGTGAGACACACGGTCTATCCACACGGGTGTGTGTCCCCTGTACTTTGAAAATTTTCAATGTTTTCCAAAATTTCTTTGAGTTTTCGGTTTAGTCCCAAACCACTTCTAATGGTTGTTTTTGGCCTCGAGGGCTCATGTTAGGTACTATAGAATTTTGTTTGAGTGAATTATGTTTGGATTTGAGAAATGTATATGAAATGTATGATTGTTTATGAATAAAGTCTGGTAATACTCCGTAAGCCTATTTCGGTGATGGATACGGGTTAAGGGTATTACAGGGATCCCGTGCAATCTTACAATCTTAGAAATGTAGAGCTTCGCTAACTTTTGCAGAGAGTATTCTATCCAAACAGGAATAAAATGGGTAGACCTGGTCAATCGATCCACGATGACCCATTCAAAATCCTTCTTAGTAGGTGTTAAAGGCAACCCACTAACGAAGTCCATTGCCATATGTTCCCATTTCCATATGGGAATTTTAACGGGTTGGTGTAAACTTGAAGGCAACTGGTGTTCAGCCTTAACTTGTTGGCATGTCAGGCAACTGGTGTTCAGTTATATCATGTTTTAAACTTGGCCACCAGTACAGTTCACAGAGATCCTAATACATCTTATTACCACCAGGATGCATAGAATAAGGGTTACTATGTGCTTCCCTCAAAATCGACTGTCTCAGATTAGAATCGTTCGATACACAAACCTGTAGTCGGAACACATAACTCCATCCTTATTCTGTCCAAAATTAGAAGTGCTCCCACTTTCAACTTGATGAAACCGCAGAACCAAAGACTCATCCCCTAACTGCTTTCCCGAACTTGCCTAATCCAAGTTGGCTTAACTTGCAACTTAGCTAATAGACCCCCATCATCAACCAATCTAAGACGAGCGAACATTGCCCTCAAATCAGCCATTGCTTTATGACGGAGAGCATCGACCACCACATTAGCCTTATCAGGATAATATTCTATCATTCAGTCATAATCTTTGAGTAGCTCAATCCATCGACGCTACCTAAGATTCAAGTCCTTTTGAGTAAGGAAGTACTTGAGGCTTTTGTGATCGGTGTAGATGATACACCTCTCACCATATAGATAGTGCTTCCAGATCTTCAACGCCAACACCACGGTAGCTAACACGAGATAATAAGTTGGATAATTCCCCCTGTGTGACTTAAGCTATCGAGACGCATAAGCCATAACCTTACCATCTTGCATCAATACACATCCCAAACCAACGTGTGACTCATCACTATACACTACAAACTTCTTACCAGATTCAGGCTGTATCCGAGTCAGAATAGACTTGAGCTTCTCAAAACTTGATTGTTGTGCATCGGTCTAGATGAAAGGAATGTTCTTGCATAGAAGTTTGGTCAGAGGAGATGCAATCAGTGAGAACCCCTCAACAATCCTCTGTTAGTAATCCGAAATGTTACTTCCCGTAACCAGAATTCATATTTTCTCTACTTAGCGTAGAACTGTTTCTCTCGGAGTATCTGAAGCACTACTCTAAGATACTCATCATGCTCATCCTCAGTCTTAAAGTACACCAGAGTATCATCGATGTAGATTACGACAAACTGATCCAGATATGGCTAAAAAACTCAATTAATCAAATCTATGAATGCAGCCGGAGCATTCGTCAAACCAAAAGGTATAATTAGGAACTCTTAGTACCCATAACAAGTCCTAAAAGCCATATTATGAATATCAGCTTTCTTAACCTGAGCTGATGATACCCAAAATGGAGATCTATTTTTCAGAATACTGAAGCCCATAAGAATTGTTCAAATTGGTCATCAATCCTCGGAAATGGGTACTTATTCTTCACAGTCAACTTATTCAGTTGTCGATAGTCGATTCACATCCTCATGGTACCATCCTTTTTCTTTACAAACAGAACCGGTGCCACCTACGGAGACACACTAGGATTGATGAAACCATGATCCAAAAGCTCTTAAAGTTAAGCCTTAAGCTCTGTAAGCTCTTTCAGTGCCATATGGTATGGAGTGATGGAAATCGGAGCTTTACCCGGTAGAAGTTCAACGCCAAACTCAACTTCCCGATTTGGAGGTAAACTCGGTAAATCCTCGAGAAAAACATCAAAAATTCCCTCATTGTTCTGATATCCTCAACAGAAGAGTCCGTAGAAATTAAAACACTGACGTAGACCAAATACGCCTCACACCCTTTTCGAACCAATTTCTCGACTACTAGAGCGAAGATCACATTAAACAGGTAATCTCGATGCTCGCCGATCACAATTTCCTTATCATCTTTAGTTCTCAAAACGACCCTCTTGGTCACACAGCTCAGCTCTATTGGACTGAAGTCGTTCAGTTACCAACCCTCGGCCTCTAGATCCAGAATTGGGCCCAGGAACCCTCTCTAAAACTCTCAGCATGGATTGGGACAATGCGTCGTCCCCAACCAAGCGGCTATGAGACCCAGTCTTAGTATTAGGTGAAGCTGGTGTCTCAGTCGTATCCAGATTCGGTAGACTACCCAAAGAGGAAGACTCAGCTCGAACCCCTCTACAGTGCCCACCGCACCCACAAAAATCTCCACCACATGTTCTTCGTGCGCTCATCGTAATTTGAATTTATCTATATTTTAAAATTTTATACATCAGTTTCAGTCTTATTAGAAAATGTTTTATGCTTCAAATATTTATCAAAAGTTTCAGAATGTTTCAAAAATATCAATTTCTAACTAAATTGGTATAGTTTTAGATAACTCAAAGTTTTCGAACTACAATATTTCTAAGTTTAGAAGTACTTATAGGATCGGCGTTGGAGACTCGGTGTACCATGTACCTTACTTGTAAGAACAAACTTGTTGGAAAACCATTTCTTTTGCAAATCAAATTTTGAACCCAAAATTCATAGCCTAAGTTTTGCAACCTGACCTTGATACCACTAAATGTAACACCCCAAACCCAGCCTAGACGTTATGGCCAAATTCGGGAGTGTTACAAAGAAGGGTTTTGGAACAGTTTTTATTTCGACAAAAAACTTATTAAGTTTCCTATTATAAAGTGTCCAACTTTTACAAAGTATGTTCATTTACTTGTTTTTATTTCTATGTCTCACACAAGGCCAGCCACACGGCTGCTACATGCCCATGTAGTGTTAACAGACCAAATTTTTAGCTTTTGTCGAACCTTATTTTCTTGTGTTTTAGGTACACACTTGGTACGGTTTTTGTAACACCCCTCACCCTTATTCAATGCCGAAATAGGGCTACAGAGCATTACCAAACTTATTTCATAAATAACCATACATTTCACATACATCATCGAATTTCAAATAAACATCATTCAAAAGCATTCACATTGTCCCTAATACGAGTCTACGAGGCCCTAAACATTCATTTGGGGTGGTTCAGGACTAAATCGATAACTTATGAAATTTTTGGAAAACTTAGAAAATTTTACAAAATACAAGGGACACACTCCAGTGTGGCTCGACTGTGTGTCACACATGGCCATAGACACGCCTGTGTCATAGGCCGTGTGGACATTCGAAATGGGATCACATGGTCGTGTCCCAGCCCGTGTTCGACCCCGTGTAACTCTCTGACTTAGGTCACATGGCCAACCACAACCCCGTGTAACCAGTCCATGTGCCTTTCGAAATGGCCACACACACCCGTGTCCCAGGCCGTGTGTTAGGTAGTGCCAAACCTGTAGGGTATACTGACTTATGCTACACGACCAAGTCACACGCCCGTGTGCTAGGCCGTGCGGAGCATACTGACTTGATTTTTAATTCAACACCAGGGAACACACGGACCTGTAACCTGACCGTGTGTCACACACGGTTCAGACACAGGCCCGTGTCTCTGCTCGTGTGGACAAAAATAGGCTATTTACAAAGCCAACTTGCCACCCAAATTTGCATACACCTACCCCAAACCAAATGGCACCAAACATGACATAAATAGGCATTCATCCAATCTCAAATAAGCTTAATTCATTCCATTTCAATATCAACATATACAAGGTACACAAATATCACAATGTGCCACTCAATTTCATACCAAAACACATAATCTCAAATCATCAATAAGGCCACATTCATTTAAGCATCAACTTACCTAAAATCATAAACATACCAATTCACAAACTACCCTTCATCACAAGCATTTGTATTAAACTTACCATGTGCATAATAAAGGCCATTTACATATACATACATAAATCAAATCAACCAAAGAAAACCAACTCTCATGGCTATGTACCAAACCAAACATTAAACATTCACAAGCTAGTCCAAATGGCTAAATTCATTACTAACATATACCAAAATGACCAAAGCTCCTATACATGCTATATATCTCATTTTGATAGTGTGATGAGGTCTCCGACAATTCCCAAATCCAAGCTAGCTTTGATTTCACTATAAGAAACAGAAAGATAAACAAAGTAAGCTATAAAGCTTAGTAAGCTCGTATGAAATAATAAACAAAGCTCACCATTCAATTACCATTCAAAATATGAACATAACATACTATAGAACATTTAACCACAATGTTAACATATTCAATCACATAATTAGCCATAAACTCACAACTTTCATAGATTTGATGCTTATGTAGTTTCCGTACATACTTGTACTGATACGTGTCTATTTCTCACCATTTCATACCTTCAGTATACGCATTGAACCAATTGGAATAATATTGGATACTCGGGAATCTCGCACCCTAAGTGCCACATACATAGCCAAAGCTATCTCAATCTCATATCACATATATTGCTCACTCTCGAGCTATCAACGGGTCTACTCACACAAGTTGACGGTCATGACGAAACTACACAGTGCTGCTCACACAAGCTGACGAGCATCCGCGACACATGCCAGATAACTCAACCACTGGTGTGACGTATTGACCAACACCCAAATCACATAATCTCTAATGACATATCATTCTTATCCTAATCTATTCCTAAGGTTCAACTGGATTTCACGTTTGTCGAATCGTCGTCGATTATGTTCGCAAGGTCGAATTCACAATTTTTGCAATATTAAAACATTTAAAATACAAATATAACAATGCTTATCACATATGAAATTACGTCGATCGCTTAAACAACGGATCGGATCGACTAGTCCAAAATCTTGTTTTTCCCCCGATCTAAATCTGAATTTAGCTTTTATTGATCTAAATGTAATCAAAATTAACTTATTTAATTATCATTCTATTTAGTTTAGTCCAAACTACACATTAAGGCAACTTTACACTTTTGCCCCTAATATTTTAACATTTTTGCAATTTAGTCCTTATCTAATAAAAATACAAATTCATGCAATTAAACTTATACCCATGTAGCTGAATTTCAATTAAGTCCCTAGGAGCCCATATTTTTCATTTCTTTCACAATTTAACCTCAAAATTTTAACATTTCTCAATTAAATCCCTAACTGAAAATTTTATCAAAAATCACTTTACAAATGTTGTTTATGTAACAACAAACATACATTTTCTATCATCAAACATCAAAATACACCTATATTCATCAATGGAAAAACCCTAAACCCTTAAAAATTTTGGAAAATAGTCCCTGGGCTAGCTAGATTAAGTTACAATGACCCGAAAACATAGAAATCATTAAAACTGAGTAAAAAATCATACCATGCAAGGAACCTCAAGTGCCGAAACTTCAAGGTGAAAAACATGGAGTTTCTTCTCTAATATTCAGTCAAAACTAGTTTTAGGAAGATGATACTTTGTTAATTTGTTTTTTTTACTTAATGTATTTATTAAATTACCTAATTAACCTTATACATTAACCTTTAAATCAAATAAAAGGATGTCCATCTTTGTCCACTCATATTAATAATGGTCTAATTACAACATAAGGGCCTCCACTATTTAATTTCATAGCCATTTAGTACCTTTAGGTAGTAGAATTCAAAATTTTGCACTTTACGGGATTTAGCACTTTTTGTCAAATTAAGCACTCAAACAATAAAAATTATTAATAAAATTTTCACACAATCATTATAATAATAATAAAATAAATATTTTGACCTCGAATTTATGGTCTCAAAACCATTATTCTGATTTGACTAAAAATAGGCTGTTACAAGTCTCCCCCTTGCGAATTTTCGTCCCCAAAAATCTTACCAAAAAAGAGGTTAGAGTAATATTTTCTCATAACGTCTCAGGTTCCCACGTAGCTTCCTCAACTCCGTGACATTGCCACAAAACCTTCACTTGTTTCTCAACTCTTTAATGTCTTGAGCTAAAATTATGATCTGTTCTTCATTATATGTCATATCATGTTCAATTTCAATCTTTTCTAGAGAAATTTCATGTAAGGGATCTGATCTATATCAACGCAACATCAAAATGTGAAACACATTGTGGATCTTTTCTATCTCTGACGGTAAAGGTAGCTGATATGCCACTGGCCCTATTCTTTCAATAATCTTATACGGCCCGATAATTTACTGATTTAATTTACCTTTGTGACCAAATCGAAGAATCTTTTTCCATGGAGATATTTTCAAAAATACTCTATCACCGATTTGAAATTCAATGTCTTTACGTTTTAAATTCGTGTAAGATTTTTGTCGATTTGAAGTTGCTTTCAAACTGTCGCAAATTACTTTCACTTTCTCTTCCGTGTCTCTGATCAAATCAACCTCATGAATCTTTTTCTCTTAGACTAAATGTCAATTTACAGATGAAAGTAGTACTAAATGCAATCGCGTACCTAAAGCTTTTTGCAATTTCTTCCAAAATCACAGTGTAAACCTCGAGTCTCTATCTGAAATAATAGAAACTGGCACCCCGTGCAATCTAACGATTTCAAAAATGTACAACTCAGCTAATCTATCAAGCAAAGAGTCTGCACTTACCAGAATGAAATGTGCAGACTTCGTCAATTGATCAACGACAACCCAAACGACATCTTTCTTTTTCAGAGCTAGGGGTAATCCCGATACGAAATCCAACATAACTGTAATACCCCATACTGTACCTGAGACCGGGATAGGATACGAGACATTACTGAGATTTTCAGAATAATTTTAATTAATTTATATTATTTAGTATTCATTTTCATGTTTCATATAACATCCTTTTCATACATTCAATTCAAAATATCATATAAAATACGATACAATAGTTAAATTGTCATATTTACATGCTCATTCAGGATATACAAACCTACCTGACTAAATTGCAGAAATACCAAGATTTAGGGGCATATTGGTAATTTACCATTTTCCCAAATTTCACCCAATCTTAAATTGATAATTTCATTCAATTTATTAATTTAGACAATAAAACAATTCATTTCCTTCAATTTAGTCATTTTTAACATTTTTACAAAATTTACCCCCTAAAGTTTTACTTTTATTCAATTTAGTCCATGAGCTTAAAACATGCAAATTAGCCATGCTAACTGAATATTCATATATATTTTCCTCCTCCTCCTCTCCATTCCACATCCTTAATGTATATAACACACTTGTAAGTAACATTATCTATAATTTTTATTATTTACTTTTATGGATATTCAAGCTGTCCATCTGTGTCATAGTCACTAAATTATTTATATCTGGAGCTATAAAACTCAAAATTAAGATTAGCTAATTTTTACTGAAACCATACTCATATATATTTTTACCATAAAATTTTCAGAATTTTTATTTATCCAATAAGTACAATTTATTCTTTAAAGTTATCCCTATTCTACTGTCTGACAGTTTCGGCCTTTCTTCACTAAAAATTAATTATCTCACAGTACAAAACTAGGATAATATTCTCATTGATTTCTCCTGAAAATAGACTCATTAGGGATTCTAAAAATATAACTTTAAGTCTTTAATTATTTTTATCAAATTTTTTGTAATTTTACAAAGTCAGAAAAGGGGAACACGAATTCATTCTGACCTTGTCTCACAAAATTCATTATATCTCATAATTTACAATTCAATTGCTTATACCGTTTCTTCTATAAGAAGCTAGACTCAATAAGATTTAATTCCATATTTTATTCATCCTCTAATTAAATTTATAAATTTTTTTGTGAATTTTCAAACTTAGACTACTGCTACTGTCCATAATAGTCTTAGTGCAAAATGTTGATTTTCTACTTTTAATTTCAATTTAATCCTAACTAAATTCACTTACTTTTTTTATCTTAATTCATACTTTATTTCTACTCAATTTTTAACCAAACTTAGACATAATTATCTATTTTTCATCATAAAACCATAATTTCAAAATTCTTTCAATTTAGTCATTAAAGCATAAAACTTATGAATCACTTTACAATTCAATCCTTATTTCATTTCTAACTTGAATTTCTATCAATTTAGCCCTTAATTCATCATTTTACTCAACATGAACATTATCTAGAAATCTAATAACTTTCAAAATATCAACTTAATTTCATCAAAATCTTGTTCCAAAGCTTCTAAAACATCAAAATTAAGTAAAAAGGACTAAATTGACTTACCTATTAAACTTCCAAGCTTCAAACCTTAAATTTTCTCTTTTCTTCTTTCTTTTCTCTTTTTCTTTCTTCCTTCCCCTGTTTCGTTCCACACTCTATTTCTTTTCATTCTAATTCTTTCTTTTTATTTCCTTTTTTATTTACTTTACTTTTAATAATAATATATAATATACTTATATAATAAGCAAACATATATGTGTATCACAAATGTATGTATAAACACATATAAATTATTTTTACCATACACTTGTCTTATATTTAATTTATTTATCAAACAATATCAATTAAATAATAATAAATACATTAATTATTTACTTAAATAATAAGTGAATACATACATGTATTACAAATGTATGTATTATATTAATTACACATGTATTTTATTTTTGCCATACACTTGGCACTCCTTTTTGGCTTATTTGCCTTTTTAGTCCCTTTACTTTTCTTTATTCTATAATTAAACTTTCACTCTTCATTCAATTTAATCCTTTTATCTAATTATCCTTAATTAAGCTAAATTCACTTAATTAAACTCTAATTAATCACTCATTTTACTTCGTAAATATTTTTAAATAAATAGTTACGAATCCACTTTTCATAAACAGAGATCCGAAATTATACTTTTTCAGTATCGGTAAAATTCAAGTCATTACAATAACTCTATCCCATTTCCACTCTAGTATCATCACAAGCTGTAGTAATCCCGAAGGCATTTGATGTTTGGCTTTAACTTGTTGACAAACTAAGCATCTCGACACAAACTCTGAAATGTCTCGTTTCATACCTGACCACTAATACAATTGTTTCAAATCATTATACATGTTTGTACTCCCCGGGTGTACGGATAAACAACCATTGTGTGCTTCATGTAAAATTTTCTAAATGAGCTCGGAATTCTTTGGTACACAAATTCTACCTCGGAACATTAAATAATCATCAGATCTGATTTGATAGTCTAAATTAGTAGTCGACTCACATTGCACTCTTTTATCTTGAAAATCATTACCACACTTCTGAGCTTCACAAATTTGTTGAAGAAATAATGGTTTAGCTTTTAATTCAGCCAAAATTGAACCATCATCAAACAAAGTTAACTGCGTATTCGTCACTCGTAAAGCAAATAAAGATTTTCTACTTAGAGTATCTGTGACTACGTTCGCTTTCCCCTAATGATAATCAATCACTAACTCATAGTCTTTCAATAGTTTGAGCCATCTTTGTTGACACAAATTCAAATCTTTCTGAGTTATTATATACCTCAAGCTCTTGTGATCGGTAAAGATATGGCGCTTTTCACCTATAAATGATGTCGCCAAATTTTCAATGCAAGAAAAAGAGAGACCAATTCTAAATTGTGCGTCAGATAATTCCTTTCATGTGGTTTCAACTGTCTGGAGGCATAAGCTATCACTTTACCCTCTTGCATCAAAACACAACTTAAACCATTCAATAACGCATCTCTATAGATTACAAACTCTTTACCAGACTCAGGTTGAATTAAAACCGGTGCCTCAATAAACAATGCTTTCAACTGTTCAAAACTCTGTTGACATTTTTTGGACCACTCGAATTTCACATCTTTCTATAGCAATCTAATCATCGGTGTAGCAATCATTGAGAATCCTTTAACAAAGCATCGATAGTAACCAGCTAGTCCCAGAAAGCTTTTCACTTCAGATACATTTCTTGGTGGTTTCCAATCAACAACTGCTGAAATTTTACTCGGATCAACTCGTATTCCTTCTGTGGAAACAATATGCCCCAAAAATCCAAACTCTCGGAGCCAAAACTCACATTCACTGAATTTAGCAAACAATTTCTTTTCTCTCAATGTTTGTAATACGATTCCCAAATGTTCATCATGCTCAGACTCATCTTGAGAATAGATCAGACTGTCATCAACGAATGCAACAACAAATCTATCTAAATACGGTTTAAAGATCCGATTCATCAAATCCATAAAAACTGCAGGAGCATTAGTTAATTCGAAAGGCATAACAAAAAATTCATAATGCCCATACCTTGTTCTGAACACAGTTTTAAGCACATCCGAATATTTAACTCTCAAATAGCCAGATCTCAAATCAATCTTTGAAACTACTATTGCTCCTTTCAACTGATCAAACAAATCGTCAATTCTTGGCAACAGATATTTATTCTTAATCGTGACTTTGTTAAGCTAACGATAGTCAATACACAGTCTCATCGATCCGTCTTTCTTCTTTACGAACAACACTGGTGCACCCCAAGGCAAAAAACTAGGTCGTGCAAAACCTCTATCTGTTAATTCTTGCAACTAAGCTTTCAACTCTTTCAATTCTGTCGGAGCCATTCTATATGGAGTTATCGATATCGGTGATGTTCCTGGTACTAATTCAATAGCAAACTAGACTTCTTTGATCGGTGGCAACCTAGACAACTCTTTTGGAAACACATCTGGATACTCACAGACTACTGGCACTGATTCAATCTTCAATTTAGATACTTTTGTATCCAGTACATATGCAAGGTAAGCATCACAACATTTTCTCACATATCTCTGAGCTAACATTGACAATATCACAATAGGTAATCCACTCGACTCATCAGATTCAATTCGAAGGATTTCACTGTTCTGACATTTCAATTCAATAGTCTTTCGTCTACAATTCACAATAGCATCATGCAGCGTCAACCAACCCATACCCAGAATTACATCGAATGAATCAAATGGTAATAACATAAAATTTGCCAAAAAATAGTAACCCTGAGTCATTAAAGGACAGTTCTTGCAAACTTTATTAACTAGGACACACTTGCCTAAGAGGTTAGATACTTTAATCACAAATTCGGTAGACTCAATAGGTAAACTCTTATTAGACACTAAATTCATACAGATATATGAATGAGTCGATCTAGGATCTATCAAGGCAATTACATTAGTGCCATAAAGAGAAAATGTATTGATGATAACATCTGGTGATGACGCATCTTCGTGAGTGCGAATAGCGTAAGCTCTGGCAGCTATTCTAGCCTTGGATCTTACAGTGGAGTCTTTTGTCATTCCGTTGCTACTGGTCACATTTCTCGTATTTGTAGGTGGCCTCCCTTTAGTAGCTATATTGCTTGGTCTTACATTTTGAAATTTATCTTTCTCAGTTAACTCAGGGCAATCTCTAATAAAGTGATCCAATGAACTACATTTGAAACAAGTTTTATTATTCATCCAGCAATCTCCAAAATGTCATCTTCCACACTGTTGACATTGGGGTTTATTGTTTCTCACACTACCATCACTCGATACTGGTGTAGCTTGAGCTTTAAGACTAGAGTATTGTTTCTCACGATCTCTATTTGGATACTCGATTGAAGCATTCGAACAAGTATACAAATCTCGTGATTTCTTTGACAATGGTTGATAGGGTTTATTCATCGATCTTTTTCTCAAATCTCTAGCTTCGAAATCAACTTTTATCTTCTCTTTGCCAAGTTCCTCAGCTTTGCAAGCTCGACGAACTAACACCACAAATTCTTTCAACTTTAGAATCTCGACTAGCAATTTGATATCTTCATTTAACCCATTTTTAATCTTTTACACATAATTGCCTCTGTGGAAACACATTCTCGAGCATATTTACTGAGTCTCGGAAACTCTCTTTTGTACTCAATTACTGACATTCGGCCCTGTTTTAGCACCAGAAACTCTTTTCACTTCTGATCAATAAACCATTGGTTGATGTATTTCTTTCTGAATTCAGCTTGAAAGAATTCCCAAGTGACCCATTCTCTCGGTACCACAGATACTAAAGTATTCCACCACTGATACGTTATGTCTCTCAAAAGTGATATGGCACATTTTTACACGTTTAGCTGGTGTGCAGGATAGTTCATCAAATACTCTGATAGTATTCTCAAGCCAAAACTCGGCTCTCTCAAGGTCATCATCAAAAGTAGCTCTAAATTCTTTAGCCTCGTATTTTTAGATTTTATCAACAGGTGACTTATTCAATTGTAGAGGCTCCAAACCTTGAGGAACTAGGGGAACCTATTGGGGAATAGGTGGGGGTGGAGGTTGCTGAACAGCTGGATTAGTTCGGACATATGCAGTAAACCACTCGTTCATCATCTGGAAGAAGGCTTCTTTGGCCTCTCCTCCCTGACTACCAGATACGGGTCTCGACTTAGATTGCGCTATTCTGTGAACGGACGCAGGCGCATTACTTTCAACATCATCAGTTACAGCTCGATTGAGATCCATTTACTATATAAAAACACATTTTAAACTGTCAGGAGATATCACACTATCACAGGTTATATAAGGCATGTATAGCTAGACTCTCACAAACGCTATGTTAGTCCGAGAATCGACTAAACCTAACTCTGATACCAATAAATGTAACACCCCTCACCTGTATTCAACGTCGAAATAGAGTTATATAGTATTACCGAACTTATTTCGTAAATAACCATACAGTTCACAAACATTTTCAAATTTTAAATAAACATCATTCAAAATAATTCACATTGTCCTTAATACGAGCCTACAACGCCCTAAACATGCATTTGGGGTGGTTCGGGACTAAACTAATAACTTATGAAATTTCTGGAAGACTTAGAAAATTTTACAAATACAGGGGACACTTGGGTCATATGGCCAACCACACGCCCGTGTGCTAGGTCGTGTGGAGCATACTAACTTGATTTTTAATTCAACACCAGGGGACACATGGTCGTGTAACCTGACAGTGTGTCACACACGGATGTGTAGACAAAAATAGGCTATTTACCAAGCCAACTTGCCACCCAATTTGCATACACCTACACCATACCAAATGGCACCAAACATAACATAAATAAGCATTCATCCAATCTCAAATAGGCTTAATTCATTCCATTTCAATACCAACATATACAAGGTACATAAATACCACAATATGCCATTCAATTTCATACCAAAACTCATAATCTCAAATCATCAATAATACCGCATTCATGTAAGCATCATCTTACCTAAAATCGCAAACATACCAATATCAATTTATCAAACATATGATACATAAATTACCAATTCACAAACTACCTTTCATCATAAGCATTTATATTGCAATTACCATATGCATAATAAAGGTCATTTGCATATATATACACAACCAAATCAGCCAAAGTAAACCAACTCTCATGGCTATATACCAAACTAAACATTAAACATTTACAAGGCAATCCAAATGGCTAAATTCATTACTAACATATACCAAAATGACCAAAGCTCCTATACATGCCATATATCCCAAAAACATAGATTCAAAAGTACCAAAGTGATAGCTTGATAGTGTGATGAGGTCTTCGACGATTCCCAAATCTAAGCTAGCTTTGATTTCACTATAAGGCACAAAAAAATAAACAAAGTAAGCTATAAAGCTTAGTAAGCTCGTATGAAATAATAAACAAAGCTCACCATTCAATTACCATTCAAAATATGAACATAACATACTATAAAACATTTAACCATAATGTTAACATATATTCAATCACATAATTAACCATAAACTCACAACTTCCATAAATTCGATGCTTATGTAGTTTCCATACACACCTATACTGATACATGTCTATTTCTCACCATTTCATACCTTCGAGATACCTATTGAACCATTTGGAATAATATTGGATACCCGAGAATCTCGCACCCTAAGTGTCACATACATAGCCAAATCTATCTCAATCTTATATCACATATATTGCTCACTCTCGAGCTATCAACGGGCCTACTCACATAAGCTGACAGTCATGACGAAACTACACAGTGCTGCTCACACAAGCTAACGAGTATCCGTAACACATGCCGGATAACTCATCCACCGGTAGATGTACAGACCGGCACCCAAATCACATAATCCCTAATGACATGTCATTCATATCATAATTTATTCCTAAGGTTCAACTGGGATTTCACGTTTGTCGAATCATCGTCGAATATGTCCACAAGGTCGAATTCACAATTTATGCAATATTAAAACATTTGAAATACAAATATAACAATGCTTATCACATACGAACTTACCTCGACCACTTAAATGACGGATCGGGTCGACTAGTCCAAAATCTTATTTTTCCCCCGATCTGAATCCGAATTTCTCTTTTATTGATCTAAATGTAATAAAAATTAACTTATTTAATTATTAATCTATTCAATTTAGTCCAAAATACACATTAAGGCAACTTTACACTTTTGCCCCTAATATTTCAACATTTTTTCAATTTAGTCCCTATCTCATAAAAATACAAATTCATGCAATTAAACTTATACCCATGTAGCTAAATTTCAATTAAGTCCCTAGCAGCCCATATTTTTCATTTCTTTCACAATTTAACCACAAAATTTCAACATTTCTCAATTAAAACCTTAAATGACAATTTTGTCAAAAATCACTTTACAAATGTTGTTTATCTAACAAAAAACATACATTTTATATCATCAAACATCAAAATACACCTATATTCATCAATGGAAAAACCCTAAACCCTTAATAATTTTGGAAAATAGTCCCTGGGCTAGCTAGATTAAGTTACAACGACTTCGAAAACATAGAAATCATCAGAAACCGAGTCAAAAATCATACCATGCAAGGAACCTCAACTGGTGAAACTTCAAGGTGAAAAAAATGGAGTTTCTTGTCTAATATTCGATCAACACTAGTTTTGGGAAGATGATACTTTGTTAATTTGTTTTTGTTTTACTTAATGTATTTATTAAATTACCAAATTAACCTTATACATTAACCTTTAAAATAAAATAAAAAGATGTCCATCTTTGTCCACTCTTATTAATAATGGTCTAATTACAACATTAGATCCTCCACTATTTAATTTCATAGTCATTTAGTACCTTTAGCTAATAGAAATCAAATTTTATAGTTTACGCGATTTAGTCCCTTTTTCAAATTAAGCACTCAAACAATAAAATTTCTTAACGAAATTTTCAAAAAAATCATATAATCATGCTATAAAAATTAAAATAATAATAAAATAAATATTTTGACCTCAGATTTGTGGTCTCAAAATCACTGTTCCGATTTGACTAAAAAGGGTTGTTACAGTTGTGATGCGAAAAAAATCTCGAGCACTTTAAAACCTAAAAACCAATACCCCAAACACTGATTTAGCAACTAAAATACAAATTCATAATAGAAATTCAACAATGCCCAAGAACTCACCGCCGACAATAAACCCCCGCTAATGCGTACTAAGCCATTGAAGTGTAATTTTTTGCCTCACAACCTTCACCTAAACACAGATTTCATCGATTAATCACCAATTATTGGCTACCATTTAACATCGCTAACATTTCAAAACCAAACGTTAATGAGAAATGAAGTTACACTTACCAAGCCAATTAAAGAACCCGACAATTCCAGTAGCACGATTGAACGATAGGTTCATGAACAAAATTGAAGAAGAATGAAGCAATTATTTATAGAGAAGGGGGAAAATGTCAGAAAGGGAAAAGAAGGGAAAAAAATAACATCAAAAAATTTGAGAAGCTAATGTTAGAGGGAATTTGGGAAGAGAGAGAAAAACAATAATAACAAAAATTAAAAATTAAAATCAAATAAAATCCCACAATGCCCCAATTTTAGGCATAATCTCCTACTAACCTAATCCCAACTACCCATTCTCTCATCCACTTTCACAGACTTCCAAACCCATTCAAACTCTTTTAGACAATCGAGACAAAAATTAACATCCACACTCACACGAAGATTCAAACACAAGACCTCCAACAAGCTAACTCCTTACCACTTGAACCAATAGGCTCATCCTGATATGAGTTTACAAAGAATATAACAAAATCCTACTTAGCAATAATAGGCTAGGATAGAAAATAACATAATTTGCCAAAAGTGGGACTTGAACCCAAGACTTCAAACACACCCTCAAATCACTTAACCACTGAAGCAAATACATATTTATATTAAGATTTACAGAAATAGAAATAAATTATTCAAGGCGTTACAACTAGTCTTTCAAATGACTATTTGAATGTATCTACTAAGCATTTATATCATCATCTTTTTGAAAGTCACGAGTAAGGTAAAATTTTGGGGGAAATATGTTTTGATCTCTTCAGGAGTTTCAACAATAATCATAGAAAACTTTAATCATGATTCTTCTATAAAAACACAAATAGGTATTTTGGATCATTTTATAATCCTCCTTCAACTACTATTTACCACATATGTTCAAATTATTTTAATTCATTTAAATGAACAATTTCTCGAGAATTTCAATATACTTCTAGCATCCTAAATCCTTCAAGGATATTAATATGAACTTTATTATATAGTGGTTTATAAAAAGTTGTAACAACAACCATTAGACGCAAGTTAAATCTTTTATGAATTGTCAAAATAATATATCTAAAGGTTATTGCATCCACCACAAAAGAACATTATATCTTTTCATAATCAATGGCAAGACTTAGCGAATAACTTTATAATTTTATTCTGCCTTTGCAAAACTACTCCATTTGCACCATCACTGGCTTTATACTTTTAGATATTTGGACCACTGGTCCAAAAACTCCACGAATTTAATTGTACTTGAGTTGCGTCTTTCTATTTTGATCAATTTATTCCATATCTATATTTCTCAATATATTTATTCAAGATCCTCTTTTTATTTCATAATTTCAATAATAATTTTGCACAAAAAATCATTACTGACCACTTTTATTATTCGATTCCACATTTTCTCGAATTAACATAACTTGTCGAGATCTATTATTTTCATTATTTTCATCTTCAACTTCAGGTACCTGAATCTCTTATGGAGTTTTACTTATTAGTTATGTCTTAGGTCTCTTCTGGAGCATCTCATTTACCATATGACCATCTAGAAGAATTTTTATCTTTGGAATCGATCAATCTATTATTTACTCTAACTGATTGTCCTACTAGGACTTTGATTCAAATTAAAATATTATATGGTATATAACACTTGGTTATTCTCATTAAGTTTGTAAATACATCATAGTTAACTTGTAATGAGTTATCCTTGTTGAACTTTTGGTTCAAATTACTCTCCCCTTAACTTATTACAAGTTATTATTTATCTCCCTCTAATGTCAGGAAAACTATCGAATCAAAATTGTAATCATAAATTGTGTCATAATTGAATCTCCAATACATTCAAAACATCGAATAATACAAGGAGACTTGTAATTAATATATATTCCCAACTTTCTTTGAGGATTCATTCATCTTTGTGGTGGAGAAATTGGAATATATACGCACATACAAAAATTCAAAGATGAGAAATATTTAGCTCTTGACCAAAACTCAATTGTAATGGGGAGTATTTATAACTTATTGGCTTAATTCATACAACACGTAAATCAACATAATATCATGTCGAAATAGGAAGTTTAGTTCTCATAAGTAATGATTTAGATATTAATCAGAGGCATTTAATAAAATAATTTCTCTAAACCATTATGCGCATAAATAACAAACTTTTACGATTTTTTTTCAAACTCGTCAGCTTTAGTAAGATGAATTGTTTTAATTGCATAATCTAAAATTAATTATTTAAACAAACAATCTTGCAAATGACAAGCAGCAAATTGATAACACATATGTGATTATTTTGCAGATGTATCTACCAAAATCATATAATATTAAAATCATCCACATGGTGGGTGAATGGGCTCATATTCATTTCGGAATTGCAAGACATTAAATCTCAACTTTAGCTAGTAAGTTTCTAAGAATAAATTTTCATTGAGAACAAACAACAAATAAGAATTCTTTAAATTAAAGAATCTTCTGGTTCTTTAACAAATGTCCATATAAATTCTCACTTAATTTTTGCATTATATATGATTCAAGATGGTCTAACTGGTCGCGCCAAGTAGTAAATGCATCTGTATCAATAAACTTTTGGTTTAGTTTAACATGCATTTCAATTGTACTAATAATGCCAATATAAATTGTGACAAATTGATACTTTTAGTGTTATTCCTTTTACTTTGTATCCACATATAAGTACTATTGTGACATTTACTATTAGGAATGTCTAAATCAATGTGAAATCTATAATGTCACTAAGTCAACAAAATGAATATAATTTACAGAAAATTATATACAATTTTGTTTCAGAGAATATGCCAAAATATTTAAATATCCAAAAAAAATATTAATAGCAAACTTTGAGAGTGAATCTTATTTTCTAGGTGTACAACAGGTACATAACCAATGACTATTCATACATAAGTTTTCTCTCTTGCAAGTTCTCGTCAGTAATATTTTTCTACATAATTTTAATTGAGAACTTGTTCTGAATACTGTAGAGTTATACTCAGTTGTTTAAAAAAACTTGCAACTTCAGGTGCATCCAACCATAACGGGCTTTAGATAGAATTACCATATTCTATTAATCATAAGTAGATCTTCCAAAATCAAATATTTTGCTTTCAACCCCTTAATGGGGATGATGACAAAAGAAGATCACAACGATAGTCACAATCAATTCAATTTATAACAAGAGTAATAAATATAAATCAATAACTCAATCCTCTTTTGATTCGTATGAAATATAGTATTTTCCTCATTCACAATCTCAATGTGAGATCCATTATGAATATCTTTTAAAACTAATGCATTAGCCATCACAAATTTTGTGCTTTTTAAATATTGATATATTAGTTCTTCTAGAGCTTTTAACTAATTTTGTACTATCAAATATTGGAATAGTGTTTGTTTGTTTCAGTACCAAATAAGATAAATATTTTCTATTTGTAATGATAGAATTATTACTACATTCTCATATCCTTCCTCAAATAATATTAACAGAAACAAAATATTTGGGCATACGCGACATATGTGGCCAATAATCTTTCATATCACATTGATAACATAAGTTATCTTTACCCTTTGAAGAGTTATCTTGAGAACTCTCATTGTTTTCTTATTTATTAATATGTTCCCACTTTTAGTGGTCCATGATTATATCTTTTATTTTCTTTATGTTTGCATTAACTTCGGGGAATGCAACAAATCTAGTAGGAAAGACTTCTAAATACCTTCATTGATTCTTTGTTTCATAATTACCATCACAAAACATGCGTGGATTTCAAATTAGAATCTATCTATTCATATTGTCATGATTAGTCTCTAATTATAATAAACATGATTTAATAAATAAATCATAGTAAAATGTACCTGAGATTTTTTTAACATCATTGTTATCTCCCTAGCTATTATCACGAGCACTATTACAAGTGGTAAAACAACTTTATTTTTGTAATAATATTTATAATTTAATAGCAAAAACATCATTTAATAAACAAAATCAAAATTTCTGTGTACGATACTTGAAAGTTATCAGATACACATTGTACCGAATTTCAATACCACATATATGTTATAAAATATTTTGAAGCTTCTAATCAAATATTTATAAATTCAATTTAAAAGATATAATACAATCATTTAACATTAGCAAGTTAATAATACTTAATAGATCCTATTAAATTTCCCTTTAATCAACTATGGTAAGTTAATAACACTTTCCACCATAATTTTAATCAAATTACAAGAATAATTAATAATCAAATCTTTAAACATCTAAATATTATGCATATTAATAAAAGAATCTTAGTTTAAAAGAAACCTTAAAGTAATAATATTTTTCATAAAATAATTTTACCAAAAATCAATCAATAAAGGAGAAAAACATACCAAGTAAGGATTATATATATATATTTGTAAATGATTACCTATAATGCGCATGCTTCAATTGAAGACTCTAGAAGACAATCGACAACAGAAGCTCTAGAAGGCAATCAACAACAGCTTGAGTAACAAATTTGAGTAATCAGCTATTGCATTGGTTGTTGCTTGAAAGGGGTAAGGTTTGGTGAAAGGGAAAAAAAATTGTGACTTATGGAGAAAAATAATTAAAAGAGAATCGTGCTGATTACGTGTTATAAAATAAAAAGAGATGGGTAGAATAAAGAACTAAGAAAATATCAAAGTAATAGACAATGTACTTTATTAATCAAAGGGATAATTACAATACTTCATCAGAGTTTCTATTTATAGGCATAAGAAATATAAATGAAGTAGAGATCTACTTCTAATGACTATTAGAATTTAAAGTATATCAAAACTTATCTTGATCTTCATATACATCCACTTAATAAGATATTCACAACAATTTCAAACCAAAAATTTATATAATATAAAAGAAGACGGAAATTTTGAATTTATAAATAGTTCTCATCCTGACTAATGTCACCATTGCTTGGTTAACACATCAACCTCTTAAATAAAATAATAACGGGCCATATTTTTATTTAACCAAATTTCAAAAGTTAAATTTGGGCCTAATTTCTACTCTTAATCAAATTAACATAAGATAGTAGAAAGCAAAATGGAAAGTTACAGAATATGGATTTTTTTTATATATGAAAATTTATACAATAAAATAAAAATCATAAATTTAGAATATAAATATGTGTTTATAAAGAATATAATAAATAATAAATAATAATATCTAATAAATAATTAAATTTATGGTTTGAAAATTAATTAATTACAATAATAAATTGAATATGTATTATATTAAAACAAAATTTAAACACATAAATATAAAAATATATTTATACATAATTTTTTACAATTACTTATCATAATTTTTCATTAGTCGTGATAGTATCGAATTAACTTATTATACATATTAAAAATATATAAAAATATAAAAATAATTAAATTTGTACTAATTAAACTTATAATACAAACTCAATCAATAATTTTATTAAATTATTATATCTAATCATCACCATCCTAAAGAATTAAAAGGATTCTATTAATGGATGCACGAAACCAGTTAAATGATTATTCTATTAACATTTTATTTTTTATTTAATACGTCATTTTTATTAGATGAATAAAACTAAATTAATTATATATTTTTATAAATATCACTTTAACCAAAATTATTACACTATTCAATATTTTTCTGTACTAGAATTTTTTAAGAATTGATGAATTTTGATTGAGATATTACTCAATATTCAATGCATTAATTTATGATTTTCACTCCATCCCATATTCAATCTATACTTAACACTTTCTTTGACTACATCCTAATCAATGCATGATTTGGGGAATCTTATTTTGAAACAATAATGATTCATTAATTTTGCTTTTAATTTCACATAATAATTTTTATAAAAATAATGTTGCATTAATACCTAAAGATACCAACTTTCGGCTAAATATTAAATATAATATATTTTCGTAATTAACATTAAATAATATAAGAGAGGGAATCTGATATAAAATTAAAATAATTTACCAATTTTACATCAGAGAATCATTCATTAAGGAAAAGGCCTCATTAGAAATATTGCACAATCGATCATAGAATTCAAAAATAGCTTCTTCTTCATTCATCTTTAAGTTTTCAAACCTAGTTGTCAAAATCTGTAGCTTTGACATCCTCACGATAACATGTCCCTCATGTTGATTCTAGAGGATTTCCAAGCTTTCTTGGTAGTTTCACACATGGATATAACCTTGAATTCTTCCATATCCACACCATTGAAAATAGTAGTTAGCACCTTGGAATTTTTGGATACAATCTACTCTCTTCAATAGTGTATTGTCCCTTTTCTTTTGGTCGACTAATTCCATCTGCTCTAGTAACAGTTAGCTTAGTCTAGCCCTCTTCAATGGCCTCCTAAGAAGCATCACCAATAGACATAATGAATGTTTCCATACAGGCATTCCAATAAGCATAAATTGATGAACCTATTAGAAGTGAAACTCGTGACACTGAACTTCTGATCTTATAGGTTTCATATTTACAAATTTATCACTAGATCATCTTCAAACACCTTATGAAGCTAATCTCTTATACTAATTATATTTCCTAATTAGAGCCATCATTAATCATTTTGGGTTAATGTGATTAGTCACCTATTGAGTTTATTCAAATTATAATTAATCTAGGAATAAACTAAGAAAAACCCTAAAATTAACAAACTGGATTTCCTACTATATTTTAATTCGGAAGTATGATTACATTAAAGTTATAAGAAGTATGATTACATTAAAGTTATAAAAACTAATTTGCTAACAAAAGTAATAAATAGATAGAAAAATTGAAAACCATATTATGGAAAATTTTACTTTATTTGGTATTGGTATTCGACAAGTAAAATATAGATATTATTCTATCAAATATAACTTTTGTCTTTAATGAAAGTGCAACACACAATAAATCCAATTTTTAAATTCATTTAACAAGGTCACCATTATACATATTAAAAGATCAAACTACCATTACATTTAATAAACTCAATCGATTCGAATTTAATTTGAACAAGATAATTACCTAATTAGATTTAAATTATTATTTATTAAACCAGACCTACTAGTTATAATCCAATGTACATTAACTACTGTTATCACTTGATCATCATTTGCAAATTAACCAATGTAATGCAAATTTACAGGATAATTAAATATCTACCACTGTTAAAATTTTCTAAAATTTTTCAATTAACTCCTACAAGTTAAAACAAATATTCAATTTAGTTATTATTTCAAAGTTTAAAATTCTATTTTGGCCCCCAAAACAAAACAAAATTCTGAGTTAATCCTTTACATGGAAATATGAGAAAGTTCCATGTTAATCCCCATGATCCAAAAAAAAAAAATCTATATGAAGAAGTAAACATGTAAGATATTCCAAGGAGAAAGAGAGAGATTCAAACACAATAAAAAAATTATCTTGATTTATTTTTTAAAAAAAAAAATTAGGTTTCCTCGAATTCACATTTCCAAAGTAGTATCTTCCGTATCTTTTTAAATAATATTGTTTTAAAAAAATTACCTTATATTCTTTCTTTAAAAGTATAATATATTTTATGATTAAATTTAATATTATTATTGATAATATGAGTTAAATATTTTAATATTAAATGTTTTACTGCTCTACCTTTGATAAAAATATTTATAATTACGTGGTGGGTTGTGATATTTTTATATGAAAACCCAAATGATCAGATGCAAAAATAAAAAATAAAAAAGAAAAAAAGAAAAAAGGAAAATCGAAGCCGGTGGTGGCAAGAATTGAGCAGTTAGCAGCATCGAATGTACTCCTTTGTAGTGACACAGCTCAGATTGAGAAAAGATTTTGAAACCTCTTTCTCTCTCTCCCGCTGGCCTTTCCTGCTAAGTTCCATATTACTTTCCAACGCATTTCTACCAATTCCATAAGAAACAGCCCAATTATGTCCCCATGCAGGGGTCTTCCATTATTTAATAACAACACCGATACGTTATTCTACCCAACTTATATCCTTCTATTCACAACCACGTTAACGTATCCTCACTAAAGCTCATCCACACCCATCAAACTATATCAACAATCCTTAGTTTCCAATTCCATAATTTCTGCTACTTAGTAGTCTAGCAACGGTTTAAATTCTTCATTTTCTTTTGGTTCCAATGCAGTCTGCAACAATATGAATATAAAATATGATCCTAGAAACAACATAGAAAAAAGTAATACATATCCACGTTTCTTCTTAACTTTCCTTTAGGGTTGTTAATTGATTTTCGAATCTCAATAAAATAACCACACCTTCTTAGCCTTAAGAAAGACAAGATGATTTAAATAATAATTGTAACACAACTATGTGATAAAGGACCAATAAAGGCATCTCAAGACAAGACAAGATGATTTAAATTACAATAACTGTAACACAACTACATGATAAAGGACCAATAAAGACATCTCAAGACAAGACAAGATGATTTAAATAATAATAATTGTTACACAACTTTATGACAAAGGACCAATAAAGGCATCTCAGTATTACTTTATTTAATCTTTTAAATGAAAAGCCTAATCTCATTCAACGTGTATCACGACCAAAAGAATCTATTATTCTAGTAGTTACTTATAAATTTCACTAATTTATTCCAATTATTTTTACATGTTACACTACAACTACGCAAAGATAAAAATAGTTAAAAACCTTTTTTGTATATTAAAAAAAAAAAACCTGTTGAGTATTGCTGGCCGGCAGACCCGCATTCATATTCATTGAAAGTCTGCATTTTTTTATAAAATATATATATATAAATACAGTACTAGATTTGATCAAAGATTGATAGAGTATCAAATTTAACTTTTTCTTTCGCCATTTGAGTCTCAAATCAGTTCATACTTAAACAAGAAAATATTATCAACTGTTTTTCTTGAAAGTGGCTGCAAATTTGCAACACCATGCTTGCACATCAAACATTTCTTGTTTGATCAGAATTTAACCAAATCTCACTGGACTTAATTGATTTGTTTTTGAGTGATCACCATTCTTAATTGATGATCCTGATGTGGTAGTTATGTTAGTTAACCAAACGTTGTGTTTTGGTTCCAATTATGTAAATAAAATAGTGCATTTTAGTTTTAGTGCCCTGTGTTTTAGTAAAACGGAACGTTCACTATTTTTACAGTTATTGTAACAATTGATAACTGAATTTAGGTGCAAGGTGATCTTTTTTTCCCTTTTTAGCTAAGGCTTGTAACAAGAGGAGGCTACGCAAATTGAAGAAATTGTTTCCCATCCCTCCCACATTTTCTTTGTGTTTTCTCTTGCTTCTTCCTTCTTCTTTTCTTCTGTTTTTTTTATCACTCTTGGCAGTAACCGTAACAAAGTTCAATGGATGTCGGTGGCGTCACCACCAGGTTACAAAAAGACACGAGACACTTAAAACAGGAAATGACCAAGCTTCAAGTGGAGCTTTCACAATGGGACACCAAGTTGGGTACGCGTTTGAAGGAGTTTAAGGAGGAGTTTCATGGTGAACTTAAGTTAGAGTTACAAGGTTTATTCAAGCAGTATTTGCGCAATCTGGTTTTTGCTTACTCTGCAACACCATCTATCGATAGAGGTAAGGGTGTTTTAGGAGGACCACCATCGAGTTTTGCTCTGAAAGACCGTCTGCCAATATCTCCCACGATGGAACTAGGGGGTATGGGGACTCCATCAAGGTCTAGTAGCTTGGAAATCATTTCTCGACCCCATAAACTCAAGTGCCCTCGCTTCGATGGTTTATATTTTTTAGGGTGGTGCGCCTAATTGGAACAATATTTCAAGGTTGAAGGAATTCTTGGTCAAGCTAAGGTTAGAACTGTGATGCTGCACCTAGAGGGGAAGGCGTTGGATTGACACCACTTCTACAGCTAGAGACAGGGTGGTTTTCACTTGTTAACATGTCCCTCTTAAGCCTACAATGTTGGAAAAACAAGTTTGGAAAACACAGAGGAAAATAAATTTAGGGAAAAACCAGAGTTTTAAATTTTTTTTCCAAAACAAAATCTTGATTGTGATATCTAAAATAATAAACACTTAATCAAAATTGTACATTTTCGATTCATCTAGGATGAACGCTTTGACTGAGTAGTCTTCTCCACTATCTTCAAGTTCATGTATGCCAAATGTGAGCTCGCTTTAAATTAGAAAATTTTTCATCAAAAATTACCAGTGGGATAATTTTACAATTTATCTATACTTTTAGGTCAAGTTGTAAATCAGAAAAATATCTCTAGAAATTTTCTAGAATAATCTGTTTAGAGAATTTTCTCTCTACAACTTTCTCTTGAATTCAAGTGTGTGAAAAATAATGACCCAAAGCTCTCTTTATATGGGGAGAGTTTAGAGAGTTCAACTATGATTAAACTTAATCATTTTAATATTAAATTTAATCTAATATTTATCTTGGATAAATATTAGATTAAATTTAATATTGAATCTTATTGAAATAAAAAAATGTTTATCAACAAGATAAACATTAAATTAAATTAAATATTAAGATAATCACTTTAATATTAAATTAATAAAATACTATTAAAATAAGTATTAAATTAAATGTAATATTAAACTATTAAAATAATATTATTTTTGGAATAATTAATCTGAAATCAAATTCTCTGGTAGAGTCCCAATTCTTCCAGTGCTCAACCATCGATGACCAACCACCGTTGACCACTGGGACTCCGTCGTTGCAATCACTGGCACCGTTGTGTTAGGTGATTCAAGTACGATACCCTTACGGCACCTCGAGCCAGTTCGACTGCTGCCGGTTTCATCTAGGTTAATGACAACCCGACGGTTCAGTCTAGCCACCGGTTTGACCGTCAGCCCGGTTTCACATATCGGGCCCGATTCGACCAATTTTTGGGTCTTGGTCTTAGTTTTGGGCTCTCAGGCCCAATTTATGATCTCAAGTCCAATTTTTAAGTTCAATTACCCATTAGGCCAATTGTTTGACTTGAAAATTAACTTCCAAAAATATAATATTAATTTTAATTGATTTGATTAATTTAATTTTACTTAATCAAATTTAATTTTTCTAAAAATCACTTAGATTTTCCAAATTAATTTTTCAAGAAAATTCTTTAATCAAATTCTCTAGTTGAACAATTCTCACGACCACCTAATTTAATTACACATTGAATAAATCAACTCAACTAAATTATTCCCAAAGTCGTAGAATTTTCTTCTGATTTAAATGAAGCCCGATTGAGCTTTTGTTGAGCTAACAGATACAATTAGGCTCTAATGATTGCCATTATGTCCAGAAGCACCGTTTTGATAATTCGCAATCACTTAATCATTGAGTCAGTCCACAAGAAGTACCATGATTGAAAACTCCTTATTGTATACTCTTTACGAAAGCAATTAATCTAACTGCTTTGTTCAATGATCTTTTCATGTGTGTATTACCCTCATATGATATCCTTGATTTCTTTGATTAAATCTATTCATTCAATACAATCATATTTTATCTTATTGTCACCATTGTGTCCTCTTAGTGATTAATATGATCACTGTCAATAAATGTGATAAATTGCTCGTTTGAGAACATGCAACCCGTGGTCACATTCCATTTTTATCAGCCCACACAATGTCAATGAGAGGATATTATTAACTCTTTAATTGAGCTATGAATTCCATTGTTGCTAGTAAAGCCATGCCATACACAAGTCATGTACTCAACAAACCCGCTATGGGCTCGATCAACTTTAAAGCATAAGCCTCCACTTGTATCAAAGCACATGAGTTGTATACAAATAGTCAGTGACTAAATCAAGATTTAAGTAAATGACACGATTAATGTCACAAGAGAATTAATTCATCATTCATGAACTGAGTCAAGGTAAGCGCATTGTAAGCAACCCTAAAACCAGCAAACTCCTTGGTTAAGGATTTGAACACTATTTCTATTTGTGTGTTCATGTCTAGTTTGGCCTCATTGTCCTCTGCTTCTACAAAGAATCCCATAATCTTTAAAGCATAAGCCTCCACTTATATCAAAGCATATGAGTTGTATACGAATAGTCAGTGACTAAATCAAGATTTAAGTAAATCACACCGTGAATGTCACAAGAGAATTAATTCATAAATAGATTCAGAATTAATTCATCCTTCATGAACTGAGTCAAGGTAAGTGCCTTGTAAGCGACCTTAAAACCAGCAAACTCTTTGGTTAAGGATTTGAACACTATTTCTATTTGTGTGTTCATGTCTAGTTCGGCCTCATTGTCCTCTGCTTCTACAAAGAACCCCATAAGCTTAAGTATATGCTCTTTGACTGGAGTGCTAATTTTATGTTGAGAATTCATCAAATTTGTAGTAGCAGATTGTCGAGCTAATGCGACTTGGCCTCTGAGCAAATCCTCCAACTTTATCATGATATCTTTGGTAGTATGGAAATTCTCGTGTTGCTCTTGCAACACGCTACTCACGCTCACTAACATATAACATCAAGCAATCAAGTTAGAATCTCTCCAACAATTTCTCACTTTTGGTTGAGCTTCAAGAGGGCACATTTTGTCAAGCACAAATTTGTGTTTCTCACAGCTGAGAACTATCACCAAGTTACGTTTCCATTCTCAAAAGTTATCCCCATTTAATTTATTCTCAGTAAGATTGCTAATAAGAGGACTAGGAGACATATTTGAACTAAAAAAATAAAGATTCACTAATTACTATCTTTGTATGAAGAAAATATTTTTCATTTCAACAACATATCAAGAATGCAGTATGATGCATGCGTCTTGTATTAAAACCTTGAAAAAATGAACTTTTTTGCTACAATCATTCTCACACCCATCAACCATGTCGCCTTGGGGTCTCATGATTAACTAGCAAGAACATGGATTACATCCAATCAATTCGTGAATCTTAATTCTCAATACTCTACATGAACTAACGACCGTTAAATGTTTGACCATCATCTCTAGCTTAAATATCATTTCTTAGGAAACTATTTAGTAATAGATGATCTTGAGTGTATAATCATTGACTCAACACCCATAATGAACATGCTCTCATTTGTGAGTCATCTTGGGACAATCTCTCTGAAAGTCATGCATGAGTAGTTGTCCTTAAAAGGAAATCCCATCTAGTGAACCCACATGACAAAGTTTACCTTAGGGTGTAGCCAAGGTAGGAACCGGCTCGAAATTTTATCATGCTATCAGTTAGGGACCATCAATGGAGGCTGTAGGTCTTGTTCAAGGACCTTCTCCCACTCAATATTTTAAAAACATACAATATTTTTTATCCCAAATTTCGAGAATGATCATACAATAGTCCTATTGGCATTTTTACCTAATCTAAATGACATGTTTCCAATATTTGCATGGCATTCTATAGCAATTGTCTAATATTCATTCATAAGAATCAATCAATCTTAAAAAAAATAATTTTGATTCTCTACAGTTTTTCTTTTAAAGGAAAAATCGAAGAAGTGATTAGAATCGTGCACCAAGTAGTGTCCTAGGAAAGGGAGGTGATTCAAATTTGATCACTTAAGAACCAAGTCTTTCCTAGCTAGAGTCAATCCTAGACATGCACCTTCTCATTACCACACTTCTCCCAGGTATTGAATAACCTAAAGAAGTTAATAGAACAATACAACACATGTATTTTCTCATTGCCACATTTCTTATTTTTAATCGATAAACTATGGATCATCTCATATATATATCACAATTATAACATCACATAATATTATAAACAATATAAAACATATGTATAATAATATAGGTAATTAAAATAAAATTGCAAGCCAAGGTTTCCGTGGTTCTATTTCTAGAAAAAAAATGGAAAAATAAAAATACATAAATTTTCACTGCAAGGCATTCATTGAGTCTTCAACCGCCATTGTATCTTTTACTCATCATCAACTCCTTTTGGAAAAATTACATTTAAGTCCTATGTTTGTTTCCGACTCACAAAAATTCGATGAATTTTTTTTAAAAAAATAGCCCTACGTGGAGATGATAGTCCACGATCTATTTCCAAATAACCACAATCTTGGCAAAAAATAATTTTATAAAAAAACATAATTTCGTATCCATTATCATATATAACTCAAAACATGTATAAGATCTAAAGAATGTCTCTTTCTATGTAATCAAATCATTAAGGAGAAAAGAAATTTATATTGATTATCTGATTCTACTTACAGATAGAACACAACCTAGCTCATGATACCAATTATTGGAAAAATTGGTTTGGAAAGCGCAGTGAAAAATAAATTTAGGGAAAAACCAGAGTTTTAAAAAAATTTCCAAAACATGATCTTGGTTGTGATATCTAAAGTAATAAACATTTAATCAAAATTGTACCTTTTCGATTCGTCTAGGATGAGCACTTCGACCGAGTAGTCTTCTCCACTATCCTCAAGCTCACGTCTGCCGAGTGTGGGCTCGCTTCGAATTAGAAAATATTTCATTAAAAATTACCAATTTCTCTAAACTTTTAGGTCAAGTTGTAAATCAGAAAAATATTTCTAAAAATTTTCTAGAATAATCTTTTTAGAGAATTTTCTTTTTACAACTTTCTGCTGAATTCAAGTGTGTAAAAAATAATAACCCAAGGCTCTCTTTATATAAGAAGAGTTTAGCGAGTTCAACTATGATTAAACTTAATCATTTTAATATTAAATTAATAAAATACTATTAAGATAAATATTAAATTTAATTTAATATTAAACTATTAAAATAATATTTTTTTGAAATAATTAATCTGAAATAAAAATTCTCTAGTAGAGTCCCAATAGGAGTGTAACTCTTTCAGTGCTCAACCATCGATGACCAACCACCACTGCCACTGAGATTCCCCTGTCGCAACCACCAGCAGAACCGTGTCAGGTGATGCAGGTGCGACACCATTACGGCACCTCGAGCCAGTATGACTGTTGCCAGTTCCATCCAGGTCAATGACAACTTGACCGGTTCGGTCAAGCCACCGGTTAGACTGTTGGATCGGTTTCACATACCGAGGTCGATTCGACCAGTTTTTTGGTCTTGGTCTTAATTTTGGACTCCTAGGCCCATTTTACGATCTCAAGTCCAATTTTCAAGTTCAATTACTCATTGGGCCAATTGTCTGACTTGAAAATTAATTTCCAAAAATATAATATTAATTTTAATTAATTTGATTAATTTAATTTTACTTGATCAAATTTAATTTTTCCAAAAATCACTTAGATTTTCTAAATTAAATTTTCAAGAAATTTTTTTAATCAAATTCTCTAGTTGAACAATTCTCACAACCACCTAATTTAATTGTACATTGAATAAATAAACTCAATTAAATTATTCCCAAAATCATAGAATTTTCTTCTGATTTAAATGAGGTTCAATTGTGCTTTTGTTGAGCTAATGGAGGGACTAATCAGACATATACAATTAGGCTTTAGTACTTGCCATTATGTCCAGAAGCATCCTTTCTATAATTCGTAATTACTTAATCATGGAGTCAATCTCCAAGAAGTACCATGATTGAAAACTCTTTATTGTATACTCTTTACGAAAGCAATTCATCCAACTGCTTTGTCCAATGACCTCGTCATGTGTGTGTTACCCTCATATGATATCCTTGATTCCTTTGAGTTAAATCCGTTCACTCAATACAATCTTATTTTCTCTTATTGCCACCATTGTGTCTTCTTAATGATTAATATGATCACTGTCAACAAGTGACTGTGATAAATTTCTCGTTCTAGAACAAGCAGCCCGTGGCCACATTTCATATTTATCAATCCACACAATGCCAATGAAAGGATATCATTTACTCTTTAATTGAGCTATGAATTTCACTATTGCTAGCAAAGCCATACTATACACAAGTCATGTACCCAACATACCGTATATGAGCTCGATCATCTTTAGAGTATAAACCTCTACTTATATCAAAACACATGAGTTGCAGACGCATGGTTAGTGGCTAACTCAAGATTTAGGTAAATCATACCATGAACATCACAAGAGAACGAATTCACAAACGGATTCAGAATTAATTAATCTTGGGTCCAGTCTAATGCATCATTCTAACAATGAATACATCTATGTCTCTACTCGTGGAGTCAACTTCTTTAATAGCCAAAACTAGCCATCTCCCCAATTGGAATTGTAGATGACATGATAATCCTTCTCAATATTTGAATCAACTGCTCACTTTGATTTTTGACGAGATTACAGACTCATTTAGATTATCTACTGAAGTAAGTTGCCTTTCTCGCAATGTAAACGTTCTTTACAATGCCACTTATCTTTAGTTTTAACTTTATAAATTCAATGAGCTAATATTTTCTTGCCACAATTTCACTCTGTATGCAAAATATAAAAGACATAATAGTGAAATGTGAAATACTTTATTTATTTATTCATTGTTCAAATAAATAGAAAAAAGTTACATGTGTACTACAATATGGGCACATTTCCTAACATACAATCTAAGGGAAATCTTTAGCTCTAGTGCCTTCAAGGACCCCATGGAAAACTTAGTTTCTTTGAAACAACAAAGGTCAATGGATAACTACCATGACACCTTCATCAGCCTCATCAAAGAACTACAACTGTAGAAAATTATTCTCTGAGCATTTTCACTAGCAACTTGAAGCCAAAGATAGGTCAGTGCCTCCAACTCTTTAAGCCCAAATCACTAATGGAAGGTTTCGTGGTGGCCAAGCAGTTAGAAGGGATCCTCGCCAATTCCCATAAATGTGGTTACTCTTCTAGCTTAAGGGGACCCCATCGAACTCCTACTTTATTTCCTCCACTTGCACCAGTAATTAAGTTGGGTACAGTACAAGTCTACAACCCAATGGTACCCCTCCCACCAGTGGCCACAGTAGGAATCCAATTAGATCTCTCTCTTCTGTTGAAATTGAGGAAAAGAATAGAAAGGGGTTATGTTTTTGGTATGGTGCCAAATACACCTTTGGACATAAATGTGATAGATCCCAACTCTACTAGATGCTATTGGACCCTCCTTCTGATGGTGAGGGTGAGGATTTCCAAGAATGCTCATACTGCCTAGAAGATACTCCTCAGTAAGAAGAAGTTGCCGAGTCCTCTAGACTGTCTTTGCATGCAATCCAAGGCTCTCAAGACCTTCACACAATTAGTTCCACTCTAGTGATCATCTTAGTTGATTTGGGGAGCACACACTTTCATCAGTGTCAAACAACTTTCATGACCTGTGAAATAGATGGACCATCTCAGAGTTACCATTACCGATGGTGGTTATTTAACAACCAATGGCAGTTTCCAAACAATTCCTTGGGAGGTCCAAGGTATATCATGTGCCACTGATTTCTTGGTGTTACCCTTAAAAGGATGTGATATGGTGTTAGAAGTCCAGTGGTTGTTGTCCTTAGGGGCCATCGTACGGGTATTTAACTCCTTAACAATATAGTTTACTCACCAAGAAAGACCTTGCATTGTAGCAATTCACTTATTGAATGTATCACAGTCATCTAAGTGCTTATCATTAGTAGGCCAAATGTTAGGACCTTGGGCCATGGTGTTGGCCACTCTACTGTAAACTATCTTGTCAGTGGCTACTACTCCCACTCCATTAGTATTACAACAACTGATAGATAAGTATGCTGACATTTTCTAGGATCATGTTAGTATCTTTCCCCTTGCCTACATAATCATGGCATACCCTTGAAGGATGAAACATTAGTGGTCAAATCAGACTATGTCAGTACCCCAATGTTGAAAAGAATGAAATCGAGAGACTAGTTCAGGAGATGCTTCAGGTTAGTATTATAAGAGACAATAGTAGCTTATTTGCTTCTCCAGTAATAATGGTTAAGAAGAAGGATGACAATTGGAGAATGTGTGTTGACTATAGGCAACTCAACTCACTAACCATCATGGATAAATTCCCCATTCCCATAATAGATGAGCTCTTAGATGAATTGGGCCAAGTTGTCATCTTCTCCAAGCTTGACCTTAGATCGGTCTACCACCAGATTCGAATGAAAATTTCTAATGTTTCTAATACTGCATTTAAAACTCATGAAGGGAACTACGAGTTCTTGGTCATGCACTTTGGCCTCACCAATGCTCTTTCAACATTTCAAGTGTAACAACTCGAAAGTCAATGGTATCGAAAAGTGTGGTTTTAGAACCCTATTTTTGTAATACAGGCCCGTTAATATTTCTTTTAAATATTTACAGAGTTATATTAGAAGTGAATTGAATTTCGATTAGGTAATTTTTCGAATTAGTGATTAATTAATGTACAGGGACTAAATCATAAAAGTGTCAAATTTTCAATTACTACATGTTTTAATAATTAAAAATTGAATTAAGGACTAAAGTGGTAAATATACCACTTAATAGTTAATGGAAAATAGCTTGGTTTATTTTCATAAGAGAATTGTTATAAAATTTAGATAAAATAATGTTATAAAATTTTGCTTAAAAAAATAAAATATAACTTAAGTAATAAAAAGGAGCTAGTGGAATGAAAGAGAAGGTGGTCTCCTTTATCTCCTCAAATCGAAACCAAAAAGAAAAGAAGAGAAATACATTTGGCCTTAGGGCTCAAGTCAATTTAGTCCATTTTCTTGTAATTCTTATGCTTTTGGAATCCAGGTAGCTTAAGATTTTGTTTAGCTATGCTTTTGAAAAGCACTTTTTTTGCTTTAAAAAGTGCTAAACAAGCACCATTTGTTTGAAAATTTTGACTTCTAAAAAGCCCTTTTGTCAGATGGAAAAGCTAAAAATTTTAATTTTTCCTATGCCAAAAGCACTTTTGGCTGCTAATTTACTTTTTTATCCTTCATTTTTCTTCTCCCAAAACACACTGTAAATTTCTGATTTCTTCTTTATTTTCTCTTTCAAAACTAGTTATTTGGTTCTACTTCTCTTTTATTTTCTTTAATTCTTCCATTCTCTTCAAGGTTTTTGTTGCTCTTTCTCTTTCTTTTTACTCCCCTAATCTTATCTTCTTATTTCAACTCCCATTTTTTTTTTCATTTTTTCATACTTTAGGTTAAGCTATTTTTGGTTCCCCATTTCCTCTTTAATTTTTCCACTGGTGAGCTTCTTTTCTACCTTACTTTTTCTTCTTTTCATGTTTCATCATTGATTTGGCCGTGAACCCATCTTAATTATGCTTAGTTTTAGTAGTTTCCTACTTTTGCTTAGTTGGCTTTCATTCATTTTTATTTGTAGTGCTTTGAGGGAGTAAGGGAAGAGTGCTTTCACACCCATTTCTTGGGTTTTATGAATTTGGATTCTTTAAAACAACTATGGTAGTGAAGTTAAGAGTTGCTTGGGTTCTGAGTTTTTTTGGGGGGTTTTAGCTTTGGACTAGAAAATACCTTTTATATATATAAAATTTGTTTTTGACTGTTTTGGCTTGTGAAAGAATCAAGTCTTTTAGGTCTTGATATTGGATAATTACAAGTCTTTTAGTATGTTCTACATTTATTCTAGTCTTGCCCGATAGTTTAGCTTCATTGTCTATCATTTTAAAAACAATTTTTATGCAATAAAGTCGTAGACTTAAAATATTATGTCAACATTCTTTAAGTGTTAAAGCAAAAATGTCAAATATTTGTTACTTATTTCTTGCTAACAACTAAATCTATGGTCTGATTCTAAAACGACAAATAAGGTAGAAGAAAGGAATGTACTTAATTTAAAATTAATTATTAAGGCTAGGGTTCTTTTTTTGGATTGATATTATAGAATAGTTTTACCTATAAATATAGGATAGAGTTGTTTTTGCCTCTAATGATTCTACATTGGAACCAACCTTTTGAATGATTTGATATACCTTTTGACTGAACTAGGAAATGAATCTCATTAAATTGATAGAACCTATGCTAACAAGTGAAGAATTGTTGAGTATTAAACTTTTATTATTATTATTATTATTATTTTGATAATGTAATTATGCATAAGTTGTAATTCAGGAATTTATTTGAATAAGTCATAAAAACCCATTGGTTTGGTACTTTTAGATTTCATGATTAGATAAAGAAATAATTGACAAAAGAAAATGTGTGGGATAGTTGGTTCCATTTGGATCTTGTTGGTATTGACTAAATATTACCCATACTCACTTTTTTAATTGTGTTTGATGTTGTTATTAGTTGTGTTCTCTTTCTTGGTTATTATTCTAGTCTTGGAAAGTTGATTTTGATTGAGAAAAAAATATCTTAGGGTCCTATCTTGATTTTGATACACATCTCCACCATTTGGAATAATCTTGTTATCTTCAATTGTTCCTTTCAATAGTTTCAAACATGTAAAAAAATATACTTATGTGACATTTGATTTTCTTGATTGCTTTACTGGCTAAAATGAATATGTTCATATACAAAATAGATGAGTACTTTGGCGGTTGAAGTTAGTGGTGGAAAAGTCAAAGCAATGTGGGATAAAAATTTGACAGAAAAATTCTATGATATTTTTATTAAAGAGATATTGAAAGGAAATAGACCCAGTACTCATTTCACAAAAGGCAAGGCTTATTCACAAAGAAAAATTAAAAATAGGTGGGATGCCTTGAAAAAAGAATAGAAGGCTTGGAAGAAACTTAAAGGAGTAGTTACTAGTCTAGGATGGAATTCTATAAAAAGAACCGTTGATGCTTCGAGTGACTAGTGAGAGAGTAGGCTAAAGGTACATTAATAATTCTTGATTTTTTTTCTTATTTATAAGGTTATTGATAATTTCTTATTAAACTACCATTTTATATGTAGATTGTGCTTGAAGCTCAAATTTTTAGAACATCAAGCATTGATCTTGAAGCGAAGTTGGACCAAATATTCATGGGGATAGTTGAAACTGGTGATAAAGTATGTGCACCTTCTTCTAGTACACTCCGTAATGAATTTTTTGAGGAAGATGACAATGACATACCTAAAGAAAATAAAGAAAATGAAAGAAATGATGTTCACATTGATGGAAATGATAAAAAAGGAAAACACCTGAGATTTCAACTTCACGTTTTAAAACTGGAAGGAAGAAATACTCAAAGAAAATTGGAGGGGCTGCAAGATTATCCAGTCAAATAGAAAACTTATGCAATGCAACTAATAATATGAGTCAAGCCACATCTAGTTTGACCCTTTTTATGGATCCATGTGGTATTCAATAAGCAGTTAAAGGGCTGGATAGCATGTTGGAGGAAGTTTCAGAAGCTAGTCTGCTATACTTTTTCTCATTGAAATTATTACTCAATAAGGAGAAGTGAATTATGTTTTTATCAATTAATCCCAAGATTAGAGCTTTGTGTGTAACAGCCCAATTTTGGGGCTAGTCGGAACAGTGGTTTCGAAAACCACTATTTTGAAGCCAGAGAAATTATTTTTATTATTATTTTATGTGTTATGGCATGATTATATGAATGCATGAAAATTTTGGTGAGATAATTTTAGCGATTTCATGCTAAATTACGAAAAACGACTAAATCGCATAAAGGGCAAAAGTTTTGTTTTACTACCCAAATGTGTTAAATAGCTAGAGAACCAAAATTTAAGGCCTTTAAAGGGAAATTAGACTCTTTTAAATAGAGGTGGCCGGCCATAGGGGACAAGATTGGTCAAAATGTCAAAGTTAGGTGACATTTGGTGACTTAATTGATTAAAATAAAACAAAAGAAAAAGGGCTATCATCTTTCTCACCTCTCCACCAAAATTTTCAGCCATTCTAGGGGTTTTAGAAGCTAAAAATTTCAGCAACTTCTCATCCTTGCAAGTAAGTGATTTAGATAGTTTTTATTAATGATTTTTGCATTTTTAAGACCCTTGTAGCATTAGCTAGCTAATGAATGGACTATATTGCAAGATGATTAAAAGTATAGGGTTTTTCCACAAGATTATTCATGTTTTTTTTCTGAAATTTATGCAAGAAAATGAATCATGGTTATGAAATAAACAACTTTTGTGAAGTAGTTTTGATGGAAACCCTAACTAAGGACCATTTTGCATAAGCTATGAAATAGGTGATAAATGTGTGAAAAAAATGAGAATTGTGAGATGCTATAGTTATAAAATGAATTCAGTTAGGTTTGGCTAATAAGGAAATTCGATAAAAATTAATTTTCGGGCCTAGGGGTAAAACCGTAATTTTTGCAAAGTATAAGGGCAAAACGATCATTTTACCAAAGTATGAGTCTTAAGTTGAATTGAATGATTTGTGTATTAAATAAGCTAAATTCTAACGTCTTAGATCAAGAGAAATGTGATTCGGGTCTTGATTGAGGGAAGAACAAAGTTTACGAGGATTAGGCTCGTTCCCATCATTTTGTGCCGAGGTAAGTACACATGTAAATAATGTGTCATTGTAGCTTATTTTTAAATGTTTTATCGTTATCATGTAATATAACCTTACTTGTTACCATAGAAGCTTAATATTGTGATATAAGAGAAATTTACATGGTAAATAAGTACGACGACATCAGGTTGAATATGAAATCCTGTTGAACCTCAGAAATAGTGTAGGATACAAAAGGTATGTCATGAGGAACTCTATAGCCTGAACTCGTGAGTTATGTATGAGTTCATGAGATAAATGCTATATGTAATGTGGGTCTGGGTACTGACATTTACTGCAGACCGTGAGTAGCTCAATGAGCGGGCATTACATGATAGAGTTATAGGGTCCGGGTCCGGGTACCGACATGGAAAAAAGGCTTGTGAGTAACTTAAAATGTGAGCATTACAAAGTACGAGGTAGCTCTGACTACTTATATGACACTTAAGTGTAAACTTTTCGTGTATCCATTAGTATTTCGAGTGTTCAACGGGTAGTTTGAAGAACGAGTTGGGGAAAATTCCAATGAGGTATGTTATTAGAGAGAATGAAGTTGAGATATTTTACGGATGATTTTAGGTATGTATACTAAACCCATGAACAAGACCTTAGTGTGTGATGAGATGTAGTAAGTATGCATAAAGGAAGTGAAGAGTAAGATAGTTAGCTTAAAATGATATATCTTTTAAGTATGATCCATTGCTTGATGAATGTTTTTTTTTAATTACACTTATTTACATATATGTACTTACTAAGCTCCCATGCTTACCCTCTTTCCTTTGCATTTTCTTTTAGTGCCGCCAAACTAGCTTGTAAATCATCGCCTACGTCGGGGAAGCCAGCCACACTATCCTTGAAGCACTTGGTATAGCTAGTTTTATCATTTTGACTATGGCATGTATGGGAACTTTTGATTTTATTTTGATATCACATCGTTTTGGGGCCAAATGTGTTGGCTTTTTTTAGTATTTGACTCATTTTATATAAGGCCATGAAAATTGTTAATTTTGAAAGTCATTATATGAATGCAAGATAGTCTTTCATGAATGTGAAATTTTTGGCATGGTTGAATATATGAAAAGTATATAGGCCTTAGCTATGGTTGTTGGTTGAGAAATCATATTATGTTAGAATTTGATATGTTGATTGGTATTAAATTTTTGTTTTAGGGTGGCATAGGGCCTGGTAAATAGCCTTATATTGTCCACACGGGTAGGCACACGGGCATTTGTTTAGGCCGTATGTGACACACGGTCAGCCCCATGGGTGTGTTACATGGCCGTGTGTCCCCTGCACGTAAATTTTACAAGTCAGTATGCATGGTAGTAAGCACACGGGTAGAGACACGACCGTGTGTCTCAGTCATGTGAAGGGCACGACCTAGCACACTAGAGTGTGCCTTGGCCGTGTGACCCTTAAGTGTTGCTGACGTCAGAAACAAAATGTCAATGTTATTAGACACAGGCTAGGACACAGGTGTCTCATGGCCGTGTGAAGGACATGAGCATGTGTTAGGCCGTGTGAAAACCCCTATAATTTCAAATTTAAAATTTAATTCACACAAGCTCGAGGCAAGGGCATGTCCCCTTATGCTTAGGCCATGTGAACCACACGAGCCATGAGCACGGCCATGTCATAATAGCCACACGGGCGTGTTGCCCTTCTACACGGGCGTATGTCCTGTTTCTAGGGTCATCTTTATTAAGTCCATTTAAGGACCCAAGTTGGTTCCAAATGGCTTCTAATGAATGTTTGAGGCCTCGTAGGCCCATATTAAGGAGATTAGACAAAGTTGAAAAAAGTTTTGAATTTGATCAAGTTTTAGTGACTCGAAAACGTTTGAATGCATGTGTTTAAGTTTAGAAACACCTCGTATTCCGTCCCGAAGTAGGGCACGGATGTGGGGGGTTACATTTAATGGTATCAGAGCTATAGTTTAGTTAGTTTTTAGACTAACTAGCATGTGTTCGAGTCTAGCTATACATGCCATAGATAAATTGTTATAGTGTGATGGCGCCTGATCTTATTACTATGTTTTCTTGTAGTAATGGATCCTGATCGAATATTATGTTTTCTTATAGTAATGGATCTTGATCGAACTATGGCGAACGATGTAGAAAGTAATGCACCGGCTCCTGCTGAAGGGGCGTTGCCATTCGATAATCGACCTCTCAAAGTTAGTCAGGGAGTGGGAGAAGGGGCTCGGGAAGCCATTCTCTACATGTTGAATGAATGGTACACGGAGTTCATTCGAGCGAACCCGAATGCTCAACCCCCTCCACCTCCCCCTATTCCTCAACCTGTCCCTATAGCACCCCAGGGTATGGATTTTTTGAGATTAAATAGAACCCCAGTGGACAAGATCCGAAAGCATAGAGCCAAGGAATTCCATGCTAATAAAGATGATGATCTTAAAAGGGCAGAATTCTGGCTTGAGAATACCATCATGGTATTCAATGAACTATCTTGTACTTCCGAAGAATGCTTGAAGTGTGTCATATCCTTGTTTAGGGATTCGACTTACCACTGGTGGAAAACGTTAGTTTTAGTGGTACCTCAAGAGAGAGTCACATGGGAATTCTTCCAAGAAGAATTCTAGAAGAAATATATTAGTGAGAGATTTATGGATCAAAAGCGTAAGGAGTTTTTTTACTTGAAGTAAGGTCGCATGTCTAATACTGAATATGACACGGAGTTTTTCTAACTTAGTAAGTAGCTCAGGAGTGCGTGTCCTTCGAAGCTAAGATGTGTCGAAGGTTTAAGGATGGACTTAATGAGGATATTAGGTTGTCAGTGGGCGTCCTTGAATTGAAGGAGTTTGTAGTGCTTGTTAATCGGGCATGTAAAGCCGATGAGTTAATCAAGGAAAAGAATAAAAACGAGGCTGAGACTAGAGATGCACGAAAAAGGCATGCAAGCAAGTCATTTTCGTCTCAGTCTAAGAAACCTAGAGACATTTACTATCGTTCTCATGTGTCAGCCAGACACTAGTATAGAGATCGTAGGAAGCAAGATTCAAATTTTAAATCTCGGGCTACATCAGTGCCTAGTGTGGGTAATGTCAGATCTTCTCAACCACACTAGGCACTGATGTAGAATTAACTGATGTAGAAGTCATTTTGGAAAGTGTAGAATTAACTATGGATCCTCTTTCTGATGTGGTTCTCAAGACCATTTTATCAAGGATTGCCCCAATATGAACGAGAGAGAAAAATTTCAAAGTGCAAGGCCAAGCGGCACAAATTCTGAAGAAAGACCTCAGAAGAATGTCAAAATTGGGGCTAGTAGCAAGAATGTGACGAGAGACACCACAGTGAGATCAGAAGCTAGAACTCCGGCTAGAACCTATTCCATACATGTGCATGAAGATGCATCTTCTCCCGATGTGTTCACCGGTACATTTTCTCGCTACGATAATACTGTTATTACTTTGATTGAGCCTGGTTCTACTCATTTGTATGTGTGCATGAGATTGGCGTCTAGTATGAACATACCTGTTGAGCCTACGAAGTTTATGATTAAGGTGTCAAACCCTCTAGGCATGTATGTGATAGTCAACAAAGTATGCAAGAAATGTCCTTTAATAGTTAGAAGTCACTGTTTTTCGGTCGACTTGATGTTGTTACCATTCAATAAGTTTGATGTCATTTTGGGTATGGAATGGTTGACACTTTATGATACTGTAGTAAATTGTAGGCAAAAAGTTATTAAATTGAAATGTGAAAATGGTGTAACTCTTTAGGTTAAATCAGATGAACCGGAGAACTTGCCTATTGTGATATCCTCAATGTCTGCCCAGAAATGTTTGGGAAAAGGTTGTGAAGCTTATTTGGCTTTTGTAATGAATACTAAGGAGTCTGAGTTGAGGGCTGAGTCAGTGCCAGTTGTAGGTGAATATGTGGATGTATTTTCGGAAGAATTTCCCAGGTTACCCCTAATAGAAAAGTTGAATTTCATATAGAGGTAATGCTAGGGACAACGCCTATTTTGATTGCTTCGTATCAAATGGCTTTGACTGAGTTGAATGAACTAAAGTCACAATAACAAGAGTTAACCAACAAAGGTTTTGTGAGACCAAGCTTTTCACTGTAGGGTGCTCCGGTTCTATTTGTGAAAAGAAAGATGGATCCATGAGGTTGTGCATAGATTACCGGCAATTAAATAATATGACAATCAAAAATAAATATCCGTTGTCACGAACAGATGACCTATTTGATCAATTAAAAGGAGCAACATGGTTTTCTAAGATAGACTTGAGATCCGGGTACTGTCAACTGAGAGTTAAAGAGTCAGATATGCCTAAGACTACTCTTAGGACGAGGTATGGCCACTACGAGTTCCTCGTCATGCCTTTTAGCTTAACAAATGCCCTTGTCATGTTTATGGATTTAATGAATAGAATATTTTGGCCATATTTAGATAATTTTGTGGTTGTATTTATCGATGATATTCTAATCTATTCTAGAGATAAGGTAGAACATGCCGAACGCTTGAGAACTGTTCCACGGACTCTAAGAGACAATTAGTTGTATGCGAAGTTTAGTAAGAGTGCATTCTAGCTTCGAGAAGTTAGATTTTTGGGTCACATTGTCTCGAGTGATGGCATTAGGGTTGATCCTAGCAAGGTTTCTGTTATTGTTGAATGGAAACCACTAACGAATGTGACTAAGGTTAGAAGCTTTTTGGGTTTGGCTAGTTATTATAGGTGATTTGTAAAGGACTCCTCCATGATTGCTACTCCCATGATAAGGTTACTGCAAAAAGAAGTTAAGTTTGAATGGTCCGATAAGTGTCACCAGAGTTTCAAGAAGTTAAAGAAGTTGTTGACTGAGGCTCCAATATTAGTACAACCCGAATCAGGAAAAGAGTTCATGATTTATAGTGATGCTTCTCTAAATGGCTTGGGATGCGTACTTATGTAGGAAGGCAAGGTTATAGCTTATGCATCAGGATAATTGAAACCTCGCGAAAGGAATTATCCGACACATGACATAGAGTTGGCCGCCATAGTGTCTGCCTTGAAGATCTGGCGGCATTATCTATTCAGAGAGATATGCTATGTATACGTCGATCATAAAATCTTAAGTACTTGATGACTCAGAAGGATTTAGATCTGAGACAACGGAGGTGGTTGGAACTATTAAAAGATTATGATTTGATCATCGACTACCATCCAGTAAGGTGAACATGGTCCAGATGCTTTAAGTAGAAAATCATTATTTGCATTGAGAGCAATGAACGCCTAATTGGCCCTGTCAGAGGATGGTTTGATTCTAGCTGAGTTAAAAGCTAGACCGATATTTCTCCAAGAAATTTGTGAAGTTTAGATGAGTGACAGTGAATTGCTAGCCAAGAGAACACAGTGTGAATCGGGTGTCAAATCAGATTTTTGGATTGTTTCCGATGGTTGCTTGAGGTTCTGGGGTAGGATTTGTGTTCCTAAAGACACTGAGTTGATTCGAAAAATTTTACTTAAAACACATAGTGGTTGTTTGTCAGTACACCCTTGAAGTACGAAAACATATAATGATAAGAAGAAAATGTATTGGTGGCCAGGGATGAAAAAAGACATTTCAGAGTTTGTGACAAAATACTTAGTATGCCAACAAGTGAAAGTCGAACACCAAGTACCTTCGGGTTTACTTCAGCCTATCATGGTCCCCGAGTGGAAGTGGGATTGGATTACTATGGACTTTGTGACGGGTTTGCTGGAAACTCTAAGGAAGAAAGATGTCGTACGGGTTGTGGTTGATTGACTAACAAAGTTGGCTCACTTTATCCTGGTGCGAACGGACTTTTCACTTGATAAGCTACCCGACTTATACATTTCTAAGATTGTGAGGCTTCATGGAGTACCCTTGTCGATTGTTTCGGATACTGACCCAAGTTTTACTTCGAGGCTTTGGAAGAAGTTGCAAGAAGCTTTGGGGACAAAGTTGAATTTTAGCACAGCTTTCAACCCACAAGCTGACAATCAGTCAGAGTGAGTAATTCAGATCCTTAAGGATATGATGTGTTATTGTGTCCTGGAATTCCAAGGCAGTTGGGAAAAGTATCTACTGCTGGTCGAATTTTCCTCCAACAACATTATCAGTCAAGTCTGAAATGGCGCCTTATGAGGCTTTGTATGGGCATAAGTGTCGAACACCCTTGTATTGGACCGAGCTTAGAGAAAGTCAGATTCATAGGGTTGACTTAATCAAGGAGACTGAAGAAAAAGTTAAGGTGATTCGTGACTGTTTAAAGGCCACTTCGGATAGACAGAAGTCCTACGCGGATTTGAAACGAAAGGAAATCAAATTTCAGGTCGGTGATAATGTATTTTTGAGAGTGTATCCTTGGAAAAAGGTTCTCTGATTCGATAAAAAGGGTAAATTAAGTCCGCGTTTTATCAGACCTTATGAGGTGATAGAGAAAATAGGGTCGATAGCTTATCAGTTAGCCTTACCATCAGAATTAGAAAAGATCTATGGCGTGTTTCATGTGTCCATGTTACGCTGATATCACTCTGACCCTTCACATGTGATTTCTCTGACTGAAGTGGAGATTAGATCGGACATGTCTTATGGTGAGGAACCCATTAAGATTTAGCTCGAGAAGTTAAGTGATTAAGGAATAAGAGCATCCCCCTTGTGAAAGTGTTATGGCAGAGACATGGAGTCGAAGAGGCCAGGTGGGAAACCAAGGAGACGATAAGAGATCAATACCCAAAAGTATTCCCTGGTAAGATTTTTAGGGACGAAAAATCCTAAGAAGGGATTATAACAGCCCAATTTTGGGGCTAGTCAGAACAGTGGTTTTGGAAACCACTATTTCAAAGTTGGAGAAATTATTTTTATTATTATTTTATGTGTTATGGCATGATTATATGAATGTATGATAATTTTGGTGAGATAATTTTAGCGATTTCATGCTAAATTGCAAAAAAGGGCTAAATCACGTAAAGGGAAAAAGTTTTGTTTTACTACCCAAATGTGTTAAATAGCTAGAGAACCAAAATTTAAGGCCTTTAAAGGGAAATTAGACTCTTTTAAATAGAGGTGGCCAGCCATAGGGGATAAGATTGGTCAAAATGTTAAAGTTAGGTGACATTTGTTGACTTAGTTGATTAAAATAAAACAAAAGAAAAAGGGCTATCATTTTCCTCACCTCTCCACCAAAATTTTTAGCCATTCTAGGGGTTTTAGAAGCTCAAAATTTTAGCAACTTCTCATCCTTCCAAGTAAGTGATTTAGATAGTTTTTATTGACGCTTTTTGCATTTTTAAGACCCTTGTAGCATGAGCTAGCTAATGAGGGGACTATATTGCAAGATGGTTAAAAGTCTAGGGTTTTTCCATAAGAGTATTCATGTTGTTTTCTAAAATTTTATGGAAGAAAATGAATCATGGTTGTGAAATAAACAACTTTTGTGAAGTAGTTTTCATGGAAACCCTAACTAAGGACTATTTTCCATAAGGTATGAAATAGATGATAAATATGTGAAATAATCAAAATTTTGAGATGCTATAGTCATAAAATGAATTTGGTTAGGTTTGGCTAATAAGTAAATTTGATAAAAATCATTTTTTGGGCCTACGGGTAAAATTGTAATTTTTTCAAAGTATAAGGGCAAAATGGTTATTTTACCAAAGGATGAGTCTCAAGTTGAATTGAATGATTTGTGTATTAAATAAGTTAAATCCTGACGTTTTAGATCAAGAGAAACGTGATTTGGGTCTTGATCGAGGGAAGAACAAAGTTTACGAGGATTAGGCTCGTTCCCATCATTTTCTGCCGAGGTAAGGACATATGTAAATAATGTGTCATTGTAGCTTATTTTTAAACGTTTTATCATTACCATGTAATATAATCTTACTTGTTACCATAAAAGCTTAAATATTATGATATAAGAGAAATTTACATGGTGAATAAGTACGACGACATCAGGTTGAATATGAAATCCCGTTGAACCTCAGAAATAGTATAGGATACAAAAGGTATGTCATGAGGAACTATATAGTCTGAACTCGTGAGTTATGCCTGAGTTCATCAGATAAATGTTATATGTAATGTGGGTCCGGGTACTAACCTTTACTGCAGACCCATGAGTAGCTCAATGAACAGGCATTACATGATAGAGTTATGGTGTCCGGGTTCGGGTACTGACATGGCAAAAAGGCCCGTGCGTAACTCAAAATGTAAGCATTACAAAGTATGAGGTAGCTTTGACTATTTTTATGGCACTTAAGTGTAAACTTTCCATGTATCCATTACTATTTCGAGTGTTCAACGGGTAGTTTGAAGAACGAGTTGGGGAAAATTCCAATAAGGTATGCTATTAGAGAGAATCAAATTGAGATATTTTATGGATGATTTCAGGTATGTATACTAAACCCAAGAACAAGACCTTAATGTGTGATGAGATGTAGTAAGTATGCATAAAAGAAGTGAAGAGTAAGATAGTGAGCTTAAAATGATATATCTTTTAAGTATGATAAGCCATTGTTTTATGAATTTTTTTTAATTACAGTTATTTACATATATGTACTTACTAAGCTCCCATGCTTACCCTATTTCCTTTCCATTTTCTTATAGTGCCACCAAAGTATCTTGTAAATCATCGCCTACGTTAGGGAAGCCAGCCACACTATCCTTCAAGCACTTGGTATAGCTAGTTTTATCATTTTGACTATGACATGTATAAGAACTTTTGATTTTATTTTGGTATCACATTGTTTTGGGGCCAAATGTGTTGGCTTGTTTTAATATTTGACTCATTTTGTATAAGGCCATGAAAATTGTTAATTTTGAAAGTCATTATATGAATGCAAGATAGTCTTTCATGAATGTGAAAATGTTGGCATGGTTGAATATATGAAAAGTATATAAGTCTTAGCTATGGTTGTAGGTTGTGAAATCATATTAAGTTAGACTTTGATATGTTGGTTGGTATTAAATTTTGTTTTAGGGTGGCATGGGGCTTGGTAAATAGCCTTATATTATTTACAAGGGTACGAACACGGGCTTGTGTCTAGGCTGTGTGTCCCCTGCACGTAAATTTTACAAGTAAGTATGCATGGTAGGAAACACACGGACAGAGACACAACCGTGTGTCTCAACCGTATGAAGGGCACGACCTAGCACATGGGCATGTGCCTTGGCCGTGTGACCCTTAAGGGTTGCTGATGTTAGAAACAAAATGTCAAGGTTATTAGACACGTGCTAAGACACGAGCGTGTCATGGCCGTGTGAAGGACACGAGCATGTGTCAGGCCGTGTGAAAACCCCTATAGTTTTGAATTTAGAATTTAATTCACACGGGTTCGGGGCACGGGTGTGTCCCATTGTGCTTAGGCCGTGTGAACCACACAGGCCATAAGCACGGCCATGTCATTATAGCCACACGGGTGTGTTGCCCTTCTACACAAGCGTATGCCCTGTTTCTAGGGTCATCTTTCTTAAGTCGGTTTAAGGACTTAAGTTGGTTCTAAATGGTTTCCAATGAATGTTTGAGGCCTCATAGGCCCATATTAAAGAGATTAGACAAAGTTTGAAAAGGTTCTGAATTTGATCAAGTCTTAGTGACTCGAAAATGTTTGAATGCCTGTGTTTAAGTTTAGTAACGCCTTTTATTCTGTCCAAGAGTAGGGCACAGATGTGGGGTGTTACATTTAGTGGTATCAAAGTAATGGTTTAGTCAGTTCTCAAACTAACTTAGCATGTGTTCGAGTCTAGCTATACATGCCATAGATAAATTGTGATAGTGTGATGACTTCTGATCTTGTTATTATGTTTTCTTATAGTAATGGATCCTGATCGAACTATGGTGGACGATGTAGAAAATAATGCACTGGCTCCTGCTGATGGGGCGGTGCCATCCGATAATCGACCTCTCACAGTTAGTTAGGGAGTGGGAGAAAGGGCTTGGGAAGCCTTTCTCCTCATGATGAATGAATGGTACACGAAGTTCGTTTGAGCGAACCCGAATGCTCAATCCCCTCCACCTCCCCCTATTCCTCAACCCGTCCTTGTAGCACTCCAGGGTGTGGATTTTGTGAGATTAAATAGACCCCTAGTGGACAAGATCCGAAAGCATAGAGCTGAGGAATTCCATGCTAATAAAGATGATGATCTCAAAAGGACAGAATTCTAGCTTGAGAATACCATCAAGGTATTCAATGAACTATCTTATACTTTTGAAGAATGCTTGAAGTGTGCCATATCCTTGTTTAAGGACTTGGCTTACCACTGATGGAAAACGTTAGTTTTACTGGTACCTCACGAGAGAGTCACATGGGAATTCTTCCAAGAAGAATTTCAGAAGAAATATATTAGTGAGAGATTCATGGATCAAAAGCGTAAGGAGTTTCTTTACTTGAAGCAAGGTCACATGTCGGATACTGAATATGAAAGGGAGTTCGTCTGACTTAGTAAGTACCTCGGGAGTGCGTGTCCTCTGAGGCTAAGATGTGTCGAAGGTTTGAGGATGGACTTAATGACGATATTAGGTTGTTAGTGGGCATCTTTAAATTGAAGGAGTTTGTAGTGCTTGTTAATCGGGCATGTAAAGTCGAGGAGTTAATCCAGGAAAAGAAGAAAAATGAGGCTGAGACTAGAGATGCACGGAAGAGGCATGCAAGCAAGTCATTTCCATCTCAGTTTAAGAAACCTAGAGACGTTTACTTTCATTCTCATGTGTCAGTCGGATGCTAGTACAAAGATCGTAGGAAGCAAGATTCAAGTTTTAAATCTCAGGATACATCAATGGCTAGTATAGGTAATGTCAGATCTTCTCGACCAGAGTGCCAGCTTTTTGGTAGAAGTCATTTTGGCAAGTGTAGAATGAAAGATGGATCATGTTTCCGATGTGGTTCTCAAGACCATTTTATCAAGGATTGCCCTAACATGAACGAGAAAGAAAAATTTCAAAGTGTAAGGCCAAGTGGCACAAATTCTAAAGAAAAACCTTAGAAGAATGTCGAAATTGGGGCTAGCAGTAAGAATGTGACGAGAGACACCATAGTGAGATCAGAAGCTAAAACTCCGGCTAGAACCTATGCCATACGTGTGCGTGAAGATGCATCTTCTCCCGATATGATCATCGGTACATTTTCTCACTATGATAATACTATTATTGCTTTGAAATTGGTGTATGTGTGCCTGGCTCTACTCATTCGTATGTGTGCATGAAATTGGCGTCTAGCATGAACATACCTGTTGAGTCTACGGAGTTTATGATTAAGGTGTCAAACCTTCTAGGCAAGCATGTGATAGTCGATAAAGTATACAAGAAATGTCTTTTAATAGTTAGAGGTCACTATTTCTGGTCGATTTGATGTTGTTACCATTCAATGAGTTTGATTTCATTTTGGGTATGGACTGGTTGACACTCCATGATGCTGTAGTAAATTGTAGGCAAAAGGTTATTAAATTAAAATGTGAAAATGGTGAAACTCTTTGGGTTAAATTAGATGAACCGGAGAACTTGCCTATCGTGATATCCTCAATGTCTACCCAAAAATGTTTGAGAAAAGGTTGTGAAGCTTATTTGGCTTTTGTACTGAGTACAAAGGAGTCTGAGTCGAGGGTTGAGTCAGTGCCAGTTGTAGGTGAATATGTGGATGTATTTCCGGAAGAATTGTTTGGGTTACCCCCTAATAGTAAAGTTGAATTTCATATAGAGGTAATGCAAGGGACAACGTCTATTTCAATTGCTCCGCATTGAATGGCTCCGACTGATTTGAAAGAACTAAAGTCACAATTACAAGAGTTGACTAACAAAGGTTTTGTGAGACCAAGCTTTTCACCGTGAGGTGCTTCGGTTCTATTTGTGAAAAAGAAATATGGATCCATGAGACTATGCATAGATTACTGGCAGTGAAATAAGATGACAATCAAGAATAAATATCCATTTCCAGAGATGGATGACTTGTTTGATCAATTAAAAGGAGCAGCATGGTTTTCTAAGATAGGCTTGAGATTCGTGTACTATCAACTGAGAGTTAAAGAGTCAGATGTGCCCAAGACTGCATTTAGGATGAGGTATGGCCACCACGAGTTCCTCGTCATGCCTTTTGGCTTAACAAATGCCCCCGTCGTGTTTATAGATTTAATGAAAAGAATATTTCGGTCATATTTAGATAAGTCTATGGTTGTATTTATCCATGATATTCTAATCTATTCTTGAGATAAGGTAGAACATGTCGAACACTTGAGAACTATTCTACAGACTCTGAGAGACAATTAGTTGTTTGCGAAGTTTAATAAAAGTGTGTTTTGGATTCAAGAAGTTAGATTTTTCAGTCACATTGTCTCAAGCGATGGCATTAGGGCTGATCCCAGCAAGGTTTTTGTTATTGATGACTGGAAACCACCAAAGAATGTGACCGAGGTTAGAAGCTTTTTGGGTTTGGTTAGTTATTATAGGCGATTTGTAAAGGACTTCTCCATGATTTCTACTCCCATGACGAGGTTACTGAAAAAAGAAGTTAAGTTTGAATGGTCGAATAAGTGTCAGCAGAGTTTCGAGAAGTTGAAGAAGTTGTTGACTGAGGCTCCAATATTAATATAACCCGAATCAGGAAAAGAGTTCTTGATTTTTAGCGATGCTTTTCTAAATGGCTTGGGATACGTACTTATGCAGGAAGGCAAGATTATAGCTTATGCCTCAAGAAAATTGATGTAACACCCCCGTACCCGAGACCATCGCTGGAGTCAAGCACGAAGTGTTACTAAACTTAATTCATCAATTAAACAACTTAAACAACTTATTACCAACCATGCATGACAACCAAGCATATGCACATCACCAATATCAAACATAACAAAAATAGCTAGATTTATAAGTCAGAATCATTAGCTCACTAAAGACCAATATATTTGGCCAAATAATAATAACACATGTTATAAAATTGGGTCCCTATACATGCCACTCACTTGATAAATCTAGCATATGTGTTTATATTGTCAAGGTGTTGGCTTGATAGTGTGATGCTGCCTCCGACGGTCTCCAACCCTGAGCTAACCTGACAACACTAAAAAAAATGGATAGGAGAGGGGTAAGCTTTATGCTTAGTAAGATCACATGAAATAATAATAAGCAATTTACTAACATGCTTCCCACAATAAAACTAACTCATTTGTACATTTACACATGTTCTGGTTAAGCTATTTTCTTGAGTAATAGTCACTAAATCATTTATATTTAGAGTTACGAAACTCCAAATTAAGATCCGTAAATTTTAACAAAAACTAGACTCATATATCTTTCCTCCATAAAATTTTCATAATTTTTAGTCCAGCAAATAAGTACAGTTTATTATTCAAAATCTTACCTGTTTTGCTGTTTAACAGCTTCGACCTTTCTTCACTAAAATTTATTTATCTCATAGTAAAAAACTCAGATGATGTTATAGTTTTTTTTATTAAAAGTAGACTCATCCAAGATTCTAGGAATATAAATTATACCCCAAAATTATTTTTCTATAATTTTTAACAATTTTTCCGAGTCAGAATAGGGGATCTCGAATTCATTCAGACACTGTCTCACAAGAATTCAAATATCACATAATATGGAATTCTTTTGCTTCCCCTGTTTCTTTTATGTGAAAATAGACTCAATAAAATTTAATTACATTTTTTATTTGAGATTTAATTCAACTTACACAATTTTTGGTAAATTTTCAAATTCATGCACTGTTGCTGTCCAACACTGTTTTACTACTAAAGTTCACTTTTGCACAATTTCACTTAATCCCTTCCATTTTACCGTGGTTCACTCAAATATCGAGCATATTGCTCATAAATTCAAATAAACATATACTTGCACTTGTTCATCACATAATCACTTTCACATTTATTTTGTGACAGCCCTAATGTGACCCTAGTCGGAAAGTGGTTACGGGACCACAAAACCGAGTCATAAAAATAATTAACCGTCATATTTGATGCTTATATATGTATATATGCATGTGTGAAAATTTCATGTTTGAATTTTGTTAATTGTAAGTGAATTTTATTAAATAGGACTTGTGTGAGAAAATTTAGAAATGTGCTAGGCAAATGTTAGAGTGGCCTATTTATGCATGTTATAAAAATGATGGGTTTGCATGTCAAATTAACCAAAAAATCAAGATGGTGGCCGGCCATGCTATGGGTGAAAGCATATTATAAACATTTTGTGTTAATGTTTTATGTTAGAAATAATAAAATAAAAGGTTAGTAATAAAGTAATGAAAAGGGAGGGGTGATGAAAACAAAGTTGTCTCATCCATGCTCCCCCATTTCCGTGACTTGAGGAAGGAAGAAGAAGAGGATTCTCTTGCTTCATGTTCGGTTGGTTGATGTTTAGGAAGAGGTATGTTTGATGTTATTCCATGAAATTCATGCATATTTTTAGATGTTGGTTTAAATTCTTTTGCTATTTGATGGAGATGATACTCGGCCATGGGTGTTGTCTTCTTGGTTGGTGTTTGATGTTGTGGTGATGAGGCATGAAGATGATTGAGTTTGAGTGCTTAATAAAAAGGATGGGTCTTAACAACTTCATGAAGTAATCGGCCATGGTGCTAAAATGTTGTATTGTGTTTAAACTTAGAATTTTTAGTTATATGGATGTGTTAAGTTGCTTGAAATGTTAGATTAATTTGAACTCATCACCAAGTTCTTTAGGCAACCCATGTTAAAAATTTCGGTATTGAGATGCCTAGAACTTTCGGCCATAGTAGCTATGGAGAAATAAGGTTTTTGTTTCTTGTTAAATTGGATGTATCTTGTTGTATGAGTGCTTGAACAAACTATGATTAAATAAATGCTTAGATTCAAGGTGGGAAGAATTGGCTATTATGCTTGATACTAATGCCGAATATAAGAATGTTGTACTTGAAAAATGTAGGTGAACATGACAAGTGTATTCGGCTTAGGGCATAAAGGATATGAAAATTTGGTATTTATTTTTGATTGTGTGTGTATGACCATGGATAATTGGCTGCACAAATATTATAAATACATAATGTATGTTAAATTTATTAAGCTACAAAACATTATACATGTTCGGCCAAGGTAAATTATTTGAGTAAAGTATATCTTGATGGTACATTTCGGCTTGTATAAAATGTATATGGATGTCGTATGACTATGTTTAATTTGGGATGTAAATTGTTTGATTTAGCTCAAGAGCCTAGAGGATCAAAGTTGGATAAGGGAAAGGAAGAGGTGATCGAATAGACGTCGAAATCGTTCGACAACATCCGAGGTAAGTTTTCGAGTAATGAAACTTAGTTTATGATTTGATTAAGTCATGACATATAAGCATAACAAATAAACGGTGATATAATGATTCTACTTGAATTGTACATTGAGGTGATTAGTTTATACCTATGACGGGTAGCCGAATGTGTATAGAGATCATATTATAAAGCAAATCAAAATCATGCTCTTTGTATGTGGCTATTGAGCCGAAAATGGTAATGGTTGATAAGCGTCTTGTGTTTGAATTCTAGTTATGATAATGAAATATGGATGTGTCATGATTTATTGGTATATGTGCTTGATTATTCGGATGATATCCGGGCTAAGTCTCGAAGGCATTTGTGCAAGTTACTATATCCGGGCTAAGTCCCGAAGGCATTTGTGCGAGTAGTTGCTATACCCGGGCTAAGTCCCGAAGGCATTTGTGCTAGTGACTATATCCGAGCTAAGTCCCGAAGGCATTCATGCTAGTGACTATATCCGGGCTAAGACCCGAAGGCATTTGTGCGAGTAGTTATATCCGGCTAAATCCCGAAGATACTTGGGTTTGGAAGCGAGCGATCTTGCTGTAATAATTTCAATTAATACGCTCATAAAATACAAACGATAAGGTATGTTTCGTATATGCATCGGAAAGGTTGATTCCTTTCAAATAGTACTCGCTCAATTGATTAATGAGCTTCCGACCTCTAGTTAGGTTTGATACCCTGTGTATGAATATATTGGTTGAAGCGTGAAGAAATTATGATTTTGAGAATGTGCATATATGAAATTATTCATTTAGTCATATGAACGCTATACTTTAGTCGTAAATAATTTCGTTACTCAAAACTTACTAAGCATTAAATGCTTATTCCGTTTCTTTAATTATCTGTTTTATAGATTTTTGTTCGTCAGCTATCGGACTCGGGATTGTCGAAGTCGAAGTCGTCCACACTATCTAAGCCCTTTTGGTACTCTTTTAGTTAAACGTTGATAATGGCATGTATAGGACTAACCTTTGTTGTTAATCAAGTACCTTTGGTAATGTGTATATATTCGGATAGCCATGCGAAAATGGCTTAAATATTTTAAGCATAGTATTAAAATTATTTTGTATATATATATATGGTTATTGAGAGGTGTGGAAATGCTTGGCAATGATTAGCCATTGGAATGGCTAATCACGATCATATTTGGTGCTATGTATGTCAAATGGCTAGTTGAATCATGGAAACTATGAAATAGGTGAAATTTACCTTAAAATAGATGCTGATAGCAGCAGTAATGTGAGTTTGAAAATTCACTAAAAATAGTATAAATGTAATTAAATAATGAATAAATTATGTAATCGAACCTTGATAAGTCTATTTTCATATGGAAGAAGCGAAATGACCATATGAGCTGTATTTTATGAGATGTTTAAGTTTTCGTGAAACAGGGCCAGAATGGTTACTGGATCCCCTATTCTGACTTTGGAAATTTACCATAAATTAACCAGAAATGATTAGAGGTCATGATTTATATGTACAGATTCCTTTTTGAGTCTAGTTTCATTAAAAATAAACGGTATATTATTGAATCCCTGTACAGGGAGATATCTAAGTCGTAATGCATGAAAGTCAGAGTAGTCGAACCCTGAAATAGGGGAGACTTTAACTAATAAACTGTACTAATTGGCCCGACCAAAAATTCTAGAAAAAATATGTAGATGGATATATGAGTCTAGTTTCAGGGAAAATTTACGGAATCAGTTTTCGAGTTCTGTAACTCGAGATATGATTTTTAAGGTGACAGTGACGCAGTTAGCCAGCTTGTCTGGAAATTTTAAAATGAACTGTGTAAATAAATGAATTAAGTTCGTTAACACCTCGTGTTCGACTCCGGCAACGGTCTCGGGTGCGGGGCGTTACATATTTTCACTTAATTGATTTCCCGTTGAACTCATCAGAATAATAACAGATACACAATTGCCTGCACATTTTCTCATTTCCACACTTGTAGCCGAAGCTATCTGGTACGCATAGTAGCCTGCACTTAGTACTACATATGCGACCAATTATCCGGTACACGTAGTAGCCTGCACTACACGTGACCTAACCATTTGATACACGTAGTAGCCTGTACTTAGTACTACACATGTGATCGAAGTTATCAGGTACGCATAGTAGCCTGCACTTAGTACTACACATGCGACCGATTATCCGGTACACGTAGTAGCGTACACTTAGTACTACACACGTGACCTCACAATAGCTCATTAGTATCATTTCTATTCCGCAGGTTCAACCGGGAAATTCCTCACTTTTCAACATTTTACTAAATTGTCCGTAATCAATTTAAATTCATAATTTACATCAAATAATCATTTGATAGGCAGCCACATTTCATATGATATCAAAATATATTAACATAAAAAGAATCGATAGATTATTTATATACGAACTTACTCGAAGTGTCGATCTCACTATCCATAGTACCAATTGTCTATTCATAGTATAATAGGACACAACTCAAATAGAAAATCAGCTTTTAAGAATTTACATAACATAAATCACATATTTCATATATCACTTGTCATGTATCATCATTTTCTTGCACTTCATGTAACATTCTTTCATGTCATATTTCCACATCATAAACACCATTCCATCAACTTTTCCAATATATTAAATCATAGAATATATGCAATAATAGTAAGAAATATAATTCAAACATAACATTGCATTATTATTATCATACGAACTTAACTCGATACAAAATATTAGCAATCGGACCTATTCCTTGTAAACTTTATTTTTCCCTTGATCACGACTTGAATCTCGTTTCTCTTGATCTATAATACCAAAATAATTTATTTAATACATACATTCATCAAAAAATCCTTTAATACGAACTTTGGAAAAATTACCATTTTGCCCCTAAACTTTTGCATAATTACACTTTTGCCCCTAGGCTCGGGAATTAAACTTCATCCCTTATTCTTATGTTTTATGACATTCTGATCAATTTTCCCTCCTATGAAAACATCAAATTCTCACTCTAACATGCACTTATGACTATTAGGTATTTTTACCGATTAAGCCCTTTTACTCATTTTCACTTAAAACCGAGTACCACAAGTTGTCTAACATAATTTAAAACCTCATATTCTATCATAAAACACCAAAATACATAAATTTCACCTATGGGTATTTTTCCAAATACGAACCCTAGGTTGAATTATTGCTAGCATAAGCTTAATCAAGTTACCGAGATTCCAAAAACATAAAGAACTTGAAAAACATGGCTAGAACGGACTTACTATTGAGCTTGGAAAGCTTGAAAACCCTAGCCATGGCTTCCCCCATGCTAATTTCGGCCTCCATATGGAGAAGATGACCATTTTGTGTTATTTTTCCCATTTTATTTCATTTAATATACAAATGACCAAAATGCCCTTACTACTAAACCTGTGATAAGTATGGTTGACAATTCCAACGGTGATGAAAGTGATGATGAAAGGAAAAAAAGAGATTTTATAACAGATAGAATGTTTTATCAATACTTCTTGGGTCATGTTATCTCCACAGATGGAATCAAGGTAGATCTTGAGAAGATTTGGGCTGTACTAGAGTGGGATCTACCAAAAAGCATTACAAAAGTACATAATTTCCTTAGTTTGGTGGGGTATTACAAAAGGTTCGTGAAGGGGTTTTCCATGATTGGAACACCATTGACATAGTTACTCTAAGAAAAGATGAGAAGTTTTACTGGTCTGAAGAGTGTTAGAAAAGTTTCAATGAGCTGAAGAAGGTATTAACCGAATCCCCAGTGTTGAGTCAACTAGAATAAAGAGCAAAATACTTTGTGTTCACAGATGCATCTTTGAATGGATTAGGGTGTTTGCTCGTGCATCAAGGAAAGGTGATTGCTTATGTGTCACACCAGCTCAAACTTCATGAAAAGAATTACCCAACTCATGATCTGGAACTAGTCGTCATTGTATCGCCTTTAAAGATTTGGAGACACTATCTGTATGGGGAGAAGTGTCGTATATTCTTGGACTATTAAATTTTGAAGTATCTACTCACCAAAAAGTAACTGAACCTATGCTATTAATGATGGATAGTGTTTTTAAAGGATTATGACTTGACCATTGAGTACCATCTAGGAAAAGCAAATGTGGTGGTTGATGCATTAAGTAGGAAGACTGTTTCAACTTTGGCTTCCCTAAGAGAAAGTGTATGTCTAGTGGATGATGGGTCCCTTTTCACTGAGTTAAGGGTGCGACCTATTTTCCTTTCCCAAATATTGGAGTCACAACTCAAGGATATGTGGTGTGATGAGATAAAAGAACATATGAATTTTGGCGATGCAAGAAATTTTAACTTGGGAAATGAGGGAGTACTATGATTTATAAGAAGCCTGTATGTACCCAATGATGAAAACCTAAGGTAAGAGATCTTGATGGAAGCATACCGAGGACCCTTTTCACTTCACCCAATGAGTGTGAAGATGTATTGAGATTTGAAGAGCTTATTTTGGTGGGCAGGGATGAAATGGGAAATATCAAATTTTGTGATGAAGTATCTAACCTGTCAGAGGGTCAAGGCTGAACATTAGGTTCCCTTTAAAAGGTTGTGTTCACTTGAGATTCCAGCACGAAAGTGGGACAAGATCACGATGGATTTCATTTTGGCGTTACCCCTTAGTGCATTGAAGAAGAATTTTGTATGGATGATCGTTGACAAGATAAAACAGTCAGCACATTTTGTAGCAGTGCGTACCAACTACTCAATGGAAAATTTGGTGGAGCTGTACATTTTGGAGATAGTTTGCCTACACAGCATTCCTTCATCGATTGTATTTTATCGTGATTCCATATTCACATCAAGGTTCTAGAAGTAGCTACAAATGTATTTTGGAACAAGTTTCACTTCAGTATGGCCTTCCATCCTTAAACTAATGTACAATTAGAAAAGGTGATGCAAGTATTGGAAGATATGCTTAGAAGTTGTGTGATCAACTTTGGGATTAACTGGGAGAAGTACCTGCCTTCGGTGAAGTTTGTGTACAATAACAGTTATCACGCCAGTTTGGGCATACCACCTTTCGAAGCGTTATACGGGAGAAAAGTGTCGATAACCAGTTTACTGGTTAGAGCTTAGTGAAAAGAAGCTAATTAGCCCAAATTTAGTCCATGAAGCAGAATAGAAGGTGTTGGTCATCAAGAATCATCTAAAGATTGCTCAAGATTGCCAGAAAGCATACGTGAATAAAAAAAAAAAAAAGAGATGTATCCTATGAAGTTGGCGACAAGGTGTTTCTCAAGTTCTCACCTTGGAAGAAGATCATTCTCTTTAGGTTAAAGGTGAAACTCAGCCCAAGGTTCATTGGACCTTATGAGATTTTGGAGTGCATATAGCCTGTAGAATATCATTTACAGTTCCACTAGAGCTATCTGAGATTCAAGATGTGTTCCATGTGTCAATGCTATGAAGGTATCGCTTAGATCCAAACCATGTTGTACAATAAGAGGTGTTGGAGGTGGATTCTTAACGTGTGTTATGAAAAAAAAAGCCCGTCAAGATCCTAGATAGAGAAATCAAGACACTCAAGAATAAGGAAATCCCCTTGGTAAAAGTGCTATGGCAAAAGCATAAAGTTTAGGAGGTGAAGTGAGAAAGAGAAAGCTCAGTGAGATAACAATATCCTCATCTCTTCATAGGTACGAAATTTAGCAAACGAAATTTTTATAAAGGTGGGGTTGTTGTCACACCCTCATTTGGTGAGTTGGTACTATTTGGGAGATTACATTGGCAAAGACCACTTAAGTCGTAAGACTGAGATAGGTTAAGGTTGATTACTTTGTGGCAAAGTATTTTGTTGAACTTCACAAGACTGCAAAATCTTATTTCGTGGATTAGTGAGTTCCTTGTTGGGACGATGTCCTTATTTAATAGACTCTTCTACTAATAAGTTTGCCACCTATGTTTTTGTGTTGCTATTGATGGGAGTGGAGTAGTTAGTGGGACACGTTTAAATCATCTTGCATCCCAGTTGAGGTAACGTGTTAATAATCATGACACCTAGAGAGCATCATAGGATGTGATTAATTAGTAGAAGAATGTGAAAATAATTATTGATTGAGTTAACCCTAAGTGAGATTTAGGTTAGAGATAGCTATAAATAGGACAACATGGTAGTGGAGAGAAGATTTCCATTTCATCTTCTCTACTAGTATTTGTTATCATCAAAGAAAAACCAAGAGAGTTATTCCTTGTTAACGAAAGTGTTATTCGTTATGCTTATAGAAGCTTTTGTTTTAAGCTTTTTGTTGGTAAATATTTAAATCCTTCTTTATGTTTTACCATATAGAAAGAAGCAGTTGTAAGAGCGGTTAAGTAGGGCTTTTATTTTGAATATTGAATGAAAATGAATCTTTCATCCAGAAATTGTTTACATGTATACAGATTCATGTTATTTCATTAAGTTTTGGTTATTTTTTTTAATATATTTAAAGAAGTTATTTCATTGTTTTAGCAAAAAAAAAAGGGAATAGGTCCCAATGCCAAAGGGAAAGAACTTGTTGAATAGGAAAAGCTCTAAGTGAAGATTTTTGGTAAGTTCTTTTGTGTCTTGAGTTTGTTATTTGTAATATTACGTGAATCCTTCTTACTGTACATCCAGATAAAGGCTTTAACCTTTGGTCCTGATACTTATGTTAAGGATATGCTCAAAGAGTCAATGCATGCAAGGGTACAGATAAACAAACAGAAATAGAAGCCATGCATGTGCATGGGTAGAAAATACTCCTTCCTTGGTGTACAAGCTTCGTATCCAAAATGGTGTAAGGAGGTATCGGAGGGTAGTTACGTATGATTATGAAAAGAAGATACAGGATATTATGTTTTGCCCCTGGTATGGCCTTCTAGTGCAAACCGTGATCGGTGAAACTTGGCCTTGCAAAGGAACACTTATGTGTTTGAAATACAAGGAGGAATGAAGGAGGTATGACGATTATGACTTGTAATATACTCTAATGAGCAATATGAAAATAGAAGAAAAATAGTTCTTTAGAACTCAGATTAGAAGCTACCACTAAGAAGGGAGTATGAGGATAAAAAGGGTGCATAACGTGTAAAACAATGTGTAAACATTACATAAAAAGGTTGAACAGTATGTTAAACAATCAAAAAAGGGTAGTCTGCCAAGGTGGCGTATACGTAGAACAGTAGTGTCGCGTAATTGTTATACGCATCTCTCAAATTTTTTATAGTGTCCACCATGAGGCTGAGTCTATTTGAGGAAGTATCTGCCAACGAATAAGTTGGGAACTAAGAGAGTTGTAACCGCCAAATCTGATGTACCATTTTGTTAGTCTAAGTCTTGATCTCTTAATGCCTGTTGGCCCCTAGTGTGGGGTTATACTTCCTTGGAACTCACTAAGTTCTTATGAACTTACCTAATTGTCTTCTTTTTCTTTTCAAGATCTTAGGTTGGACGTTGTCGTAGCAAGGAACCAATCATATTAACGGATTATTGTGAGCCATCTCTATAACAACCCGATTTAGACCCTAATCGAAACTGTGGTTTCAGGACCAAGAACACAAGTCAGAAAAATATTTTAAAATTATTTTTTATGTTTATTTTGTGTGAATTTATATCTGTGAAATTTTTGTGATTTAATTTTATTGTTTGGGTGTCCTATTAAATAAAAGGACTTAATCGTGTAAAAGGGAAATTTGGTTGTTATTTCTAAAAGGGGCCTAATTGCTATTGGCTTTATTAATGGGAGCCTTTAAGTTGTAAATAAACCACTTACATATTAGTTGGACGGTATTAGGTTTATATTATAAAGTTTTTATATTAATTCATTAAGGTTATATATGTAAATTAAACTTTACCCTAAACCCTAAACCCTAAACTCAAGTTATAATATGTTATAATATATATCATAAAACATAAAATAAAGTTAACATAAGTGTTTATATTATTATTCTTGCTGAAAGCAAATAAAAGAAAATGAAACTAGGGTTTGATTGCTTTCAAGCTCAATCAAGGTATGAGTTTAGCTCGATTTTTTATAATTTTTACGTTTTTGAAATAGTTGCTAAGTTATCTTCAAGACCCATACTTGAATTTTTGATTTTGATGAATATTTTGGGTTATGCCATTGATGAGAGTTTGGGATTTTTGTTGTTTGATGATGAAATATGAAAGATATGTTTTAGATTAACATGTTTTGTATTGGATTTTTTTTATGATTTTAAGTAATTAGGATTAAATTACAAAAAAATAATTTGAGGGACTAAAATGTGAAATAAATGAAATATATGGACTTGTATGAGTATGGGTAAAATTGGGCCCATATATTGAAATTTTGTATATTTTGTGTTTTGTGCAATAGGGACTAAATTGTAAAAAATAAGTAAATGTTAGGGGTAAAATGGTAATTTATCCAATTATGTGTTTTTAGACTAAATTGAATGAAAATACGTTTGAATGAGCTTAATTTGAATATGCTTATATCAAGAACCAAAGAAATCAGATTTGGATCGGGGAAAATGAAAGTTGTCGAGTAGCTGCCCGTTCTGTTTTTTCATCGTCCGAGGTAAGTTTATAAGCAAATAGACATACTTAATTTTAATTAACTGTAAAGTATATATGCTGAATTGAAATATATGAAAGTATAAATGCAATAGTCGAATGTTGTTAAGCTTGGCAACTATGTTATGACTTCGTATTGATCGAGTCACGGCAGCCGAAAGCCCTGTATGAACCGTAGGAATAGTTAGGATACATATGTCATGAAATAGGATTTTGATATATGTGTGTAAGTAAGACCATGGCATCGATATGTGATTCTAATATATGTGTGCGAGTATGACACTATCTGGGACAATGGCTTCAATATGTGGCTACATGTAAGATCACGTCTGGGACGTTGGCATTGTACGATGTGTGTGATTATCTGAGTGTCCTATCCAATTTGAATGGTTCATCGGGCAAAGATAAGTTGTGTTCGAATGTGTATGATGAGCTAAATGTCAAGTATGAATTGGCTTGTTGTTTACTTAAAATAAGGTAAGTGTATTCGGCCTTGAGATTATTATTGAAATGAAACTTAGTTATATGCATGCATGATTGTATGTATTCGGTTTCATATCTAATATATGAATATGAAACTATGTTGTAACACATGAACTTATATGTTTATGAGTATGTGAACTAGGTTACAATGACTATTTGGCTGTGGAAGTTAAATGATAATAATGATAATTTGGCTACATGAGTATTCGGCCAAGTTGATTATTTGAGAATGAATGTATACATAAGTATATATATAATATGAACTTCATACGTTTGGATCTAATGTGTTATGATACTATAATTTAGTTTGGTTTAATTAAGTTGATAATATCAATGGAATGTTCATTTGCTTATGACTTACTAAGCTCTAAAAAGCTTACTTTGTGTTTGTATGTGTGTTTCTGTTTTATAGATTTTGGATTCAAGTTACAAGCTCAGGGATTGTCAGCAAAGTCTATCACACTATCAACCGTCTTCGGTATTTTATTAATTGCATTTTGGAACTATGGCATGTATAGGATAGATTACATTTTGAAATGATGAACTTTGGTTTTGTATAAAGGCCATGCGAAAATGGCTTAAAATCTATGTTTAATTTCGGTTTTGTTAGACTATGACTTAAGTTCTTTTTGTTTATTATATAATGTGTCATGGTTGATTTTAGCTTATGCTATATGTTTGCATTTTGTGGTTAGTTGTTAAATTCGGATGAGGTATGAATATATCGAAATATTGATTAGGCTATATAAATGATTATGAGAGTGTAACCAAAATACATGATGTTTATAATGATGTTATGTATTCGGCCGTATGGTTCATTATGGAAGTTAGTTAAGGTAAATTATGAAATCATTAGGTAAAGAGCAATTCATATGCAAGGTTTATGTTTTGAGTATGTTTATATGTGATTTGCGCCTTGTAATGATAGATATAATCTCCTTTAGTTGATACGTAAATTCGGTCTAACTTAGTAAATTGTGGTTGCATGCTTAAATTTGGTTATCATGAATATGTTATTAAAGTTGGGTCTCAAATGTCAATAAGTAAATCAAAGCTTAAGTTGTCCGAATGTTAACTATTATTTGGTTATTGAGTATATGATCATAGACATATTAGTTAGTCAAGGTAATAAGAGTACTTTTTGAGAGATGTGTATTTATTAAATGATTAAATTTATTAACGCCAAATGCGCATGATTTAATGACCTGGAATAAATATGTATAGTCTTTTGTGATTAATATTTTAAAAGAAGTATATGGTAATGTATGGCTGGTGCCGAATGGTTGTATCAATTTGTACATAAGTACAAAGCATGCAAGTTCAAAATTGATCTTGACCTAAGCTGCATACATAAGAATTTTTATTTATGTGTATTATGGCTTATTAAATTGTATGAATAAGCTTGTTATATTTAGTGGTTATGCATAACTTCATAAGTGACTTAATAATATGTTTGACCATGTTGTTAATAATTAATGCTGAATATATATATACTTTATATGCAGTAAATGTTAGGTTGGAATTTGATATGATATTTGTTTACATTGTGCAAAATAATATATGTTCTCAAAATTTAAGTTAACTATATTTTTTTTAATAAATGGGTTTTGACTTGGGTGGAAATTTATAAACGATTGGAATTGCGTTTTTGATCGGTAATGCCTCATAACCTTAATCTGGCGACGGATACGGGTTTGTGGGTGTTACAATCTCTTGCTTTGGTGTAACATTTATTTGTTATGGTATTAGGCTATGTTAGTCACCGTCGTATGAATTTTAATAATTGTAACTGAAAATGATATTTTGTAACTATGGATGTTTATTTGTAGCCTTAGTGGCTTAATGTCAACTTGGTTTTATATGATAACAGAAGAAAATTGAATTTTTAAATTGCTATTCGAGCGATCACTTGATTGGAACTTTTAGTCAAAATTGTGAAACTTTATAAAGCTTAAATCAAAAATTGATTACTCGTATCCCATTTCTAAATGGCATGGTATTATTTTGACTTCCCTTTTCAGCCTACCATATGTTTTCAAAAATTATCGGGACACCACTCTAGCAAGCTAGTACCCGCCCCAACTAGGAAGTTATTTTTCAAATGGTATGGTCAGTTAAATGGTTTAAACTTGTGACGCTCCATATTCAGATATGAAGACCGGGTTGGGCGTGGGGTGTTACATAGTAGACCACCAAAGTCTTAGATTTCTTTTTGAGCAACAAGCCATCACTCTTTTCCAACAGAGATCGGTGGTCAATATGCTTGGTTATGATTTTGAAGCAATGTATAGGAAAGGCAATCACAATGTGGTTGGACATGCACTCTTTTGGAGGGAATCAAGCACCTTAGTGTTGGAAAAAATCAAGTTTGAAAATGATTTTCTTGCACAACGGAAATAAAAATTTTGAAAATTGACCCAGTTTGTGATATTTATAGTAATAAACCCTAAACCAAAATTATACTTGTGTTTTTTGATAGACTGATCCTTGTCATTCTTGGCTTTCTATCAAACGATTTTCTCCACTATTCTCTACCACAAATTGCTTCGAGTGTGGGTTTGATCAAATCGAATCAAAACACAAAACTAGAAATAGTTTTCTTTTCTTTTGGGTGAAAACTCAAATTCTCTTCTCAAGTAGAAATTGATAGAATTGTTATTTTGGAAAAATATATTTAATAGTTGAGAATAAATTCTCTCTATTTTTCAGCAGAGTAACAATATTTTAAAGTTGTGTAAATAGCCCTACTGGTGCCATCTATTTATAAGGAGAGAATGTAGAACCCTTATTTAATTATAAAAAGTTTATTTTAACTAGAAAAACAAAATGTTAGTTCAACTAGGATGTAGGAGCGACAACCTTAGTTAATGATACTATGATTTGTTGTCCCACCTTATAACATAAGGGGCTTTTAGGCTTATTCCCTATCAAGTCTAATTACAAGTACTTCTCGGGCTTTCAATCCAATACTTTATAATTTGATCCAACCCAATATTTTAAAGTTGTGTAAATAGCCTTTCTGGTGCCATCTATTTTTAAGGAGAGAATGTAGAACTTTTGTTTAATTATAGGAGTTCATTTTAACTAGAATAGTGAAACCTTAGTTCAACTAGGATGTAGGCGGCAACAACTTTAGTTAATGATACTATGATTTGTTATCCCACCTTATAACATAATGGACTTTTAGGCTTCTTCCCTATCGGGTCTGATTACAAGTAATTCTTTGGCTTTTAATCCAATACTTTATAATTTGATCCAACCCAATATTTATTTTTCTATTTCCTAAAAATAAACTTCAGTATATTTCCAATTAAAAAATTTTCTCAACCCAATTCTAATTTCTTAAAATCATGACAATTTTACCGTAAAAGAATTGATGAAAATATATATTTAATATTTCTGCATTCAATGGTTCACTATGATCAAATGATCTATTTCTATTTTTTGAATTTTATTTAATTCGAAAAACATAAATTCATTTTTCAAATCATTTTCATTTTACAATTGTCATTTTCATTTTGGAGAAAACCACATTTATATCCAAATGATTTCAGTTCTCTATTTTCATTTTGGAGAAAACCTTAATCATTTCCAAATGTTTCCTATTTCTCCATTTCACCATTTCTATTCATTTGATTCAACATGCAATTAATTTTTTATTTCAACGAGATAGCGGAGAGACCGATTGGACATATGCAATTGGGGCTCAAATGATTTATAATTAAGTTCCAGTTTTTTCGCTTATTAATTATAAACTCATTCAATCATGAAATCATTCCACTATAGTACAGTGATCGTGTAACACCCCTAACCCCTCTCCGTCGTCGGATTACATCATAAGCAATGGTGCAAGCAAGGGCAAAGCCAGAAAATTTTTTTAGGGGGGTCGAAATGAAATTTTAATTTTTAATAGTCTATATCTTTATAATTTTTAAAGGATTAAATTAAATTTTTATAATTTTAGGGGGCCGAAGTGCAATTTTACCTTTACTAATTTAAAATTTTAAAATTTTCTAAAGGACCAAAACAACAATTTTCCCTTTTAGGGGGCCAGGGTCCCTGCCAACCTCCATTTGGATCTGGCTCTAGGTGCAAGCTAACTATTATCATTTATTATACAAGGGAAAATCATGACAATCTAATACGTTCATACTAGAGTCTTATACAATGGAATAATGAATCATGCTATGCAATGCTAAACTTGGTCTTCCATTGTCTACATTCTTAACACTATTTATCCCCTCTTGAAAACTAGAAGTTGGATATATAACAAGACTATTAGAATTATTAGCATCAGAGTATTTGACCATACTCTAACTACTACCACCTTCGATGATATTAGTAGAATGACCTAATTCACCTAGCTTAGGTTTGCTATTTCATTCCAAACCAGAGTAATAGTTACTCTTATAGTCCTTAATACGAGTCTACGAGACCTTAAATATAGTCTAAAACTAAACAGGGGCTAATTTGAAATAATTCTGAAAGTTTAGAGCAAACCTCAAAATCCTAATAAACAGGGGTCACACGGTCGTGTGAAACATCCCAAACCATATGACTTTCGAAGTTGTGACACAAGGCCATGTCCCAGCCCGTGTCTCTGCCTGTGTAACTCACTAACTTGGGTCACACAGCCATGTGTTAGCCCGTGTGGAAACTGCACCTATATTATTCTATGACACGTTTAGGGCACATGTCGTGTGTTGCCTGTGTGTGACACACAGCCATGTGACAGACCGTGTCCCAGGCCGTGTGTACCTAAATGTACCTTAAAACTCAAATTTACCAAATTTTGATTACTTGGACACTAAGAAACCAATTCACATCCATTTAATTTACTCAAAACACAATTAAACATGTTCAAAATATGCCAAAACAACCATCTTAAGTGTCTAACCAATGTACCCCCATTGGTACCAAATTTTATATCTTCAAACATATTAACAAAGTATCAATCATTCGAAACCTTTATTCATACCAAATTTTCCATGATTGGACTAACATTTAGCTACTTAGGTTACCAAACTTTAAGCTAAACACATACCAAACATTAAGTTAAGCTATCATACCATACATAGCCTTAACCACAACCATATATACAAATAACCATCATTTCCCTTGAAAACCAAAATATCATCACATTATAAACAACATCAAATAAAGGACCTCCTAGGTACCTTCCATGACAAAATAGAACATCACCACACTTGAGTTCTGGATCGTTGTTGGATGTTGAGTCGATGGTAAGCTGAAATGTACCTAATCTAAGAACGAAAAACAAAATTGTATGTAAAGTATAACTCAGTGTTATTTTTATAATCCGAACAATTTAAACTTGATATGAGTAAATAAAATGTAAGAATGCAACAAGTAATGTTACGAACATATGTTGTAACACCCCTTACCTGTATTCGAGGTCGGGATAGGGCACGAGGCATTACCAAACATTTACGTTCACACTCACGTAAAAATGGGCCATAAAATTTCATCCAATTTTTTTAAAAAAATCATACATACATATATTGTCCCTTATATGAGCCTACAATGCCCAAAACAAACATTGGGGATGGTTCGGGACAAAATCAGAATTGTGGAAAAACTTAGGAAATTTTCATCAAAATAATGTCACATGCCCGTGTTCCCTAGGCACGCTTGTGTCCTCAGGCCGTGTAACTCTCTGTTTATGATGTCAGCACCAAAACAAGGTCACACAGCCGAATCAGACGCTCGTGTGGCCAGACTGTGTGGTCAGTTAAAATTAAATGATTTTTCAAAAATTGGTGCAGACTTCACACAGCTAGGGGACACGCCCATATGGGTTGGCCGTGTCTCTCACACGGCCAAGACACACACAATGTCTTAGCCCGTGTGTTTACTACTAGGCATTCTGACTTGTACAAATAGGGTGCAGGGGACACACGGCCAAACAATACGCTCATGGGGCAAACCGTGTGTCACACACGGCCTAGACACATGCCCGTGTGTCTACCCGTGTAGACAATTTTGTGGCTATTTTCCAAGCCTTTTTGCCACCCTTAAAGATTCTCTGACTTTTACACTTTCTTAGCATGCAACAAATCACATTTGGCTACTCAAATATCCATACCAATTCATAACCACTCGGTTTTTATATCATTCTTTCCAACTTTTCACATTTATGACATTGTTATAGTCATACTTATTGAACATGGATCATATGGATCATTCACCAAATAAACATGCCATACCTCACATCCATTATTCACAAGCAGCCACATCAACATGAACACATTGTATGCATACATGATTAATAAAGGTTACGACCCAATAATAAATATGAGCCACATCTCATGGCCATATACAAAATGAATTTATCAAACATCAAAAGCCATCACACTTGGCCAAATTAAATGACACATATGACAAAAAGATGAGTTACGCTATACATGCCATTATATCAAAATGAGTATTTCTTTTATACCCAAAACGAGATTGTTGATAGTGTGATCAAACCTCTAACCATTCTCCAACCTTCACGAGTCCGCAAGCACTAAAAGTAAAGGAAAATGAAACAGGGTAAGCATTACATGCTTAGTAAGTTCGTATAACGGAAAGTAAACTTTCCGGTCATTTTAAACACATGATCTCAATAAGTCATACTATCCATCAATTATAGATAAATTTTCCCTAAACACATGCACTCCATCAACAAGTTAGTCACAAATAATCCAAGGTGTATGGATGAGCTCATCATATCATGTACACATTCCATTTCATGTTTTCTCATTTCTTTTACATATGTATATATTTTATCCATTGAATTACTGAATTCCTGATGGATATTTCATCCGTCAATTCATATCCATTAATACCTTTTTGGTATTCTCTCGAGCCACAAATCCTACAATAGAATTACCCATCCAGGCTAAATTCTAGTTGTACCATATACTCTAAGGGCTTTGTCGAATTACTAGTCCAGGCTAAATCCTTTATAAGACAAAGAATTACCTATAGCGTCATATATGGATTACCAATCCAGGCTAAATCCAGTCAATTAGGATTACCAGTCCAGGCTAAATCCTTTATAAGACAAAGAATCCCTATAGAGTCATATCTGGATTACCAATCCAAGCTAAATCCAGTCAATTAGGATTACCAGTCCAGGGTAAGTCTCAATTGAAACATATGTTCGATAGGCTCATTTTACGATTACCCATATGGGATAAATCCTTTCTGCAACACATGCAGGACCCCATTTCATATAAGAGATAACCTACCCATCAGAACTCATAATTCAAACGGATTACAACCTCTTTTTAATAAATTCTGGGATTATGGACATTTTTATACAATTCAATAATTATACATTACTCATTCAATTTAATACAACAATTAAAATCAACATATTTACATATTAAATTATGTTACACGAACTTACCTAGATGATGTTTCGGGTTTGAATTCTAACTATTCCAAAACCTTTTGTTTTCCACGATCTACTTCCAGGATTAGTCTTTCCGAGTCTATATAAGCAATTTAAATTATTAATTTATCACATTCATTAATTCCAGCCCAAAAACTCTCTCTATAGCAAAATTACCTTCTTGCCCCCTAACTTTGCACATTTTTACACTTTGGTCCCTAGGCTCGTAAAATGAAATGCATGCATTTTCTTGGTTATCCAAGCCTAGCTGAATCATATACTACCTCATAGAAGCCCACATTTTCTTTTATTTCACATATCTACTACTCATTTTACACCATTTTACAAACAAGTCCTTTTTAGGTATTTTCATGAAAAATCTCCTTACAAAATATGCTTATCTAACATCAAACTTTCATATTCCTCCATTGAAAATCAAAGAACATGCATGTCACATATGGGTAAATTTTTGAAAATAAACCCTAGCTCAAAATATGGGTAAAAATAGAGAGATTAAGCTTTAAGGGTCTCAAAAATGCAAAGAACATTAAAAACAGGGCTAGGGAGCACTTACAATTAAGCTTGAAATGTTGAAAACCCTAGCTATGGAGACTCCCAAATTTTTGGCACCCTTAGAGAAGATTGACAACAATTTCCCCTAATTTTTCCCTTTTTCTTCTTTAATTAACCAAATGACCAAAATGCCCTTTTTACTAAACTTTGAATTTTTATCCATGCTTGCCCATTTTTGTCCAAAATTTTAGAACTTGGTTAAATTACTATTTAAGGGCCTCTATAATAATCCAACTCAATCCCATGCTAAAAACGTCTAGAACTCAAGTTTTGCAACTAATTCAATTTAGTCCCCAAAAATAAATTGGGCATCTCAGGCATGAATTTCTTCATGAAATTTTCACACAAGAATTCATATCCTAGACCTCATAATAATCATAAAATAATTATTTCTACTTCAGATTTGTGGTCTCAAAACCACTGTTCTAACTAGGCCCTGAATCGAGATGTTACAACTCTCCCCGTCTTTAGGGATTTTCGTCCCCGAAAATCTTACCAGTAAAAAGGTTCGGGTATTAATTTCTCAGTCTCCTCAGGCTCCCATTTAGCTTCTTCGACCCCATGTTTTTGCCACAATACTTTTATGAGAGCAATATTCTTATTTCTTAACTATTTGACTTCGTGAGCTAGAATCTTAATTGGTTTCTCACCGTAGGTCATATTCGGATGAATCTCAACCTCTATTGGTGAAATCACATATGAGGAATCAGATCGGTAATGTTGCGACTGTAACAACCAAGTTTTGGGCTTAGTTGGAATAGTGGTTTTGAGACCATAAATTCAAAGTCAGAGAAATTATTTTATTATTATTTTGGTGTTATAGCATGATTATATTAGTGCATGAAAATTTTGGTGAAGTAAGTTTAGCGTTTGTGAGCCTAAATGCAAAAAAAGAACTAAATCGCATAAAGGGTAAAAGTTCTATTTTATTTGATAGATATACCAAATTGGTTTTTAAAGTGAAATTAGACCTTTAAATGAGAGACGGCCAGCCATGAGACAAAGAATTAAGATAGTCAAATGTTAGGTAAAAATTTGGTGGCTTAGTTGACTAAAAAGAAATAAAATAAACAAGGGATGATATCACCCCTTTCTCATCTCCTCCTTCACCAAAATTTTCAGCAAGAGTAAGATTTTTGAAGCCTAAAAACTTTCATCCATTCATCTCCCTCTCAAGTATATTATTTAGATGCCTATTTTTGATATTTTGGTACTTTTGAAACCCTTGTGGCATGAGCTAGCTAATGGGGGGACTATTTTGCAAAATGTTGATAGTCTAGGGATTTTCCATGAAAGGATTTATGATTTTTGCTGACTTTTTAGGAAAGAAAATGAATCTTAGTTGTTTAGTAAACAACTTTTGTGAAAAGACTTCTCATGAAAACCCTAATAAAACCATTTTGTAAAGTTTGCAAAATAGATAGTAATGTTGTGAAATAATGGGAATTTTGGGTCACTATAAGAGTAAAAAGGGTTTGACTAGGCTTAAATCTTGAAGAAATTCGATAAAAATTGATTTTTGAGCCTCGGGGTAAAATGGTCATTTTGTGAAAGTCTAGGGCAAAATGGTCATTTTGCCAAAAATGTGAATTTATGATTTCCTAAAATTAATTTAGTGATTAAATGAATAATATTTTTTATTATTTAGATCAAGAAATACAAAATCTGAACCTGGACCGGAGGAAGGCCAAGCAAATAGATTAAATCGTCTAGTCGCCTACATTTTGTAATCCGAGGTAAGTTCTATGTTAATAATGCAACTATATTGTTATGGTGTGTGATTGAATTGACATTGCATAAATTGTTTTGATTGTGAATATGAGAGTGCATGTTGAGAAGTTAATGTAATAAGGACTTCCGATTGAACATTTGGAATAGAATTGGATATTCATACCATGACATTGGGTGGTATGTGTACCAGTGTAAGACATGTCTAGGACATGCATCGACCAGATTATGAGATCCAGTGTAAGACATGTCCGGGACATGCATCGACATTGAGACTAGAGCTAGTGTAAGACATGTCTAGGACATACATCGGCCTCGAGATATACGAGCTAGTGTAAGACCTGTCTCAGACATGGCGTCAGCTTGTTGTGTGTCAGTGTAAGATCTGTCTGGGACATGGCATTGACACCAATAGATGAGAGCCAATGTAAGACCTTTCTGGGACATGGCATCGACTTTGACGTGCTATCTAGTATAAGACCATCTCTGGGACATGGCGTTGGCGTCTTATCCCATGTTTGGGGTTATTGTGTATCCTGTAATATTCCAAATAATTCAACTGAAGCTTCCTCAATTATATCAAAATGAGAAAATTTATGACCATGTGGTGAGTGGTACAGGTACCTACTTGAAATGTATGAGATGTGGGCTCAATATATGCCATATGAATTGTGTTGGATGGTGATGAGTAAGTTGTACTTATGTCTATTTATAGTATTCTTGGACAAACTATGAAATGTTATGGGCATATTATTGTATGATAAATAGTTGGTGTTTATTTACATGCAACTTACTAACCTTTATGCTTACCCCTTTTTCCTTTCCATTTTCTTATAGTGCCGCCAAAGTAGCTCGTGGATCATCGCCTTACATCGGAGAAGCCAGTCACACTATCATTTGAAGCACTTGGTATAGTTAGTTCTTTTATTTTGATTATGGCATGTATAGGATCTTTTAATCTTGTTTCATTGTCACAATGTTTTGGGGCCAAATGTGTTAGCTTACTTTAGTATTTGACTCATTTTGTATAAGGCCATAAAAAACGGTTAAAATTGAAAGTTATTATATGAATACAAGAAGGTCTTCCATGAATATGAAATTGTTGGTTTGGTTGCTTGGTTTAGAAATCATGTTGTGTAAGATTTTGGTATGATGGACGATGTTATATTGTGTTTCAGGATGCCAAAAAGGCTTGGTAGATAGCCTTATATCGTCCACACGGGTAGACACACGGACATGTGTCTAGGTCGTGTGTGACACACGATCAGCCCCATGGGCATGATGTGTGGCCGTGTGTCCCCTGCCCTCGAATTTACAAGTCAGTATGCATGGTAGTAAACACACGGGCAGAGGCACGGCCGTGTGTCTCAGCCGTGTGGAGGACACGGCCTCTAGCCACGGGCATGTGCCTTGGCCGTGTGTCTCTATTTGGTTGATGACATCAGAAAGAGAATGCCAAGGTTTTTAGACAAGGGCTAAGACACAGGGGTGTCATTGCCGTGTGAGGGACACGGGCCATGGACACGGGCGTGTGTCAGGTAGTGAGAAAACCCCTGTAGGTTCAAATTTAGAATTAAATTCACACGGATTTGGGACATGAGAGTGTTCCTTTATGCTTAGGCCATGTGAACCACACGGGCCTTCAGCACGGCCAGTCAAAAGGGCCACACGGGCGCGTTGCCTTTCCACATGGGCGTGTACCCCTGTTTCAAGTAACATTTTCTTAAAGGTTTCAAAGGTGTTTGAATTAATTCTAGATAGTTTCAAAAGCTCGATTTAGGCCTCATAGGCCCATATTAAGGATTTCTAGAGTAAGAGTGAAAAGTTTTAAATTTGATCGAGTTTTTGTGACCCAAAATGATTGCATGCCTGTGTTTAAGTCAGGTAATGCCCAGTGCCCAATCCTGACCTCGGACTCATGTAAGCGGTGTTACAGCAACATAGATACATGGAATACATCATGAATCCTCTCCAATTCTGATGGCAAGGCCAACTGGTACCCTACCGGTCCTATCCTTTCAGTAATCTCATACGGCCCTATATATCAAGGACTTAATTTGCCCTTTCTACCAAATCTCAGAACCTTTTTCCACAAAGAAACTTTTAAAAACACCTTATCACCAACTTGATACTCAATTTCCTTTCATTTCAAATCTGCCTAGGATTTCTATTTGTCAGAAGCAGCTTTCAAGCTATCACAAATAATCTTTACCTTTTCTTCAATCTCCTTAATTAATTCGACTCCATGAATCTTATTTTCTTTGAGTTCAGTCTAATATAAGGGTGTTCGGCACTTATGCCCATATAATGCCTCATAAGGTGCAATTTTCAAACTTGATTGATAACTTTTGCTGTAGGCGAATTCTATCAATGGTAAGTACTTTTCCCAACTGCCTTGGAATTCAAGAATACAACATCTAAGCATATCTTCCAAGTTATGATTATTCTCTTAGACTAGCCGTCTGTTTACGGATGGAAGGTGGTACTAAAATTTAGTTTTGTACCCAAAGCTTCTTGTAACTTTTTCCAAAACCGAGAAGTGAACCTTGGATCTCTATTCAAAATAATCAACAAGGGTACCCCGTGAAGTCTCACAATTTTAGTAATGTACCACTCGGCCAACTTATCCAGCAAAAAATCAGTTCGTGCTGATATAAAATGAGCCAATTTGGTCAACCTATCAAATAAGACCCAAATAGCATCTTTCTTCTTTGATGTCAATGGCAACCCTATTACAAAGTCCATAGTGATACGGTCCAATTTCCACTCTGGAACCATGATAGGCTGAAGCACCCTTGAAGGTACTTGATGCTCAGCCTTTACCTGCTGACAAGACATTTCAATACAAATTCTGAGATATCCTTTTTCATGCCATTCCACCAATACATTTTCTTCAAGTCATTATACATCTTTGTACTGCCCGGGTGAACTGACAAACAACCGCTATGCGCCTAATGTAAAATATTTTGAATCAACTCAGCGTCGTTTGAAACACATATCCTACCACGAAACTGCAAGCAACCATCGAAGTCATTCTGAAAATTTGGCTCATTGCTAGGCTCACATTGCACTCTTTTAGTTTGTAACTCTTTATCAGCATTTTGATCATCACAAATCTGTTGAAGAAAAGTCAGTTTAGCTCTCAACTCTGCTAGGATCGAGCCATTATCGGACAAAGCCAACCATGTACCCATGGCCCTTAAGGAAAACAATGATTTTCTACTCAAAACGTCGGTGACTACATTCGCCTTACCCAGATGGTAACTAAACACAAGCTCGTAATCTTTGAGTAATTCAAGCCATCTACGTTGCCTTAGTTCAAATCTTTTTGAGTCATCAAGTATTTTAAACTTTTATGATCAATGAACACTGGGCACTTCTCACCATACAGATAGTGTCTCTAAATCTTTAACGCAAATACAATGGTGAAAAATTCCAATTCATGTGTCGAGTAGTTCTTCTCATGAGGCTTCAACTGTCTTGAAGCATAGGCTATTACCTTACCCTCTTGCATGAGTACGCATCCCAAACCATTCAATGATGTATCACTATAAATCATGAATTCTTTACCTGACTCGGGTTGTACCAAAATAGGTACTTGGATCAATAATGTTTTTAGTTCTTCGAAGCATTGTTGAAACCTTTCTAACCACTCAAACTTAGCATCTTTTTGGAGCAGCCTTGTCATCAGAGTGGCGATCATAGAAAACCCTTTAACAAATCGCTGGTAGTAGCTAGCTAAGACTAAAAAGCTTCTGACTTCTGTCATGTTTCTCAGTGGTTTCCATTCAACGATAATCGAGATCTTACACAGATCAACTCTAATGCCGTCACTCGAAACAATGTGTCCCAAAAATCTAACTTCTCTAAGCTAAAATTCCCTTTTGCTAAACTTAGCATACAATTGTTTATCTCTCAGAGTTTGCAAAACTGTCCTTAAGTGTTCAGCATGCTCGAATTCATTACGTGAATAAATCAGTATGTCATCAATAAACACTACAACAAATTTATCCAAGTATGGTAAAAAAATTTGGATCATCAAGTCCATAATACTACGAGAGCATTCGTTAGTCCAAACAGCATAACAAGAAAATCATATTGACCATACCTTGTTCGGAAAGTAGTTTTGGGCACATCTAACTCTTTAACTCGCAATTGGTAATAGCTAGACCTCAAATCTATCTTTGAGAATATCGTTGCTCCTTTCAGCTGGTCAAACAAATCGTGAATCCTCGGCAACGGGTATTTATTCTTAATTTTTACCTTGTTGAGTTGATGGTAATTGAAGCAAAGTCTTATAGAACCATCCTTCTTTTTCACGAATAACACCAGTGCACCCCAGAGGGAGAAACTAAGTCTTGCAGCTGAGACTTTAATTCTTTCAATTCCGTCAGAGCCATCTGATACGAAGCAATCGAAATAGGTGTTATTCCCGGTACTAGGTCAATACTAAATTCAAATTCTCTAATAGGAGGCAATCCCGACAACTCCTCCAGAAACACATCTGGATACTCACATACTGCTGGCACTGATTCAACTTTCAATTCAGATTCTTTAGTATTCAACACATGGGCCAGAGAGGCTTCACACCCCTTTCTCAAGCATCTTTGAGCCAACATAGAGGAAATTACAACAGGTATTATGTCTGACTCATTTGGTTCAAGCCGAAGAGTTTTACCATTTTCGCATTTCAATTCAATGACCTTCTGTCTACAATTTACTACAGCGTCATGTAGTGTCAAGAAATCCCTACCCAGTATAACATCAAACTCATCAAATCAGCAGCAAAACAATGACCTCTAATCATCAAAGGGTATTTCTTGCATACTTTTTTCAACTAATACATGTTTGCCTAACGGATACGACACCTTAATCACGTATTAAGTAAGATCTACAAGTAATTCTTTACTAGACACCAAATTCATACAAACATATGAATGGGTTGATCCTGGGTCAATCAAAGTAACTACACGAATATCGTAAAGAATGAATGTACCCGTAATGACATTAGAGGCTGAGGTTTCTTCTCTAGTGCGTATGGTATAAGTTCTTGCCGCAGCTCAAGTCTCTAATTTTACAGTGGAGTCCTTTGCAACATTACAACCACAGCTGGCACTTCCGAGGTATTTTGGAGGCCTACCTCGAGAGTAGGAGCACTCGATTTTGGGGTTGGCTCAACCTCTTTGTCAACTCACTCCGGACATTCCTTAAGGAAGTGGACAAGAGAACCACGCACGTAGCATGCCCTGCTCCTCATCCAACACTTTCCAAAGTGAAACTTATTACAACTATCACACTGCATTTTTTGGTTTCCCACACTCCCTACACTAGTTGCCATGAGAGATGAAGATCGCGGTTAGGGCGCTTAGTGCTTCTTGCTTCACCTGAATTTCTCACTGATGAATTGGAGCGTTCCTGATGACTTCTCGACTTCTTTGTGGGAGATGTATATGTCTTGCCCATGAATCTATTACTCGAAACCACAGCTTTCCTCTTCATTTGCTTCTTTTCATTACTTAGCTCTTTAGCTTTCTTGGCTCTATAGGCTAACACGGCGAACTCTCTTATTTCCAGGATCTCAATCAGTAGTTTAACATCGTCGTTTAGTCCTTCCTCGAAGCGTTTGTACATTTTCACTTTAGTCTAAACCCACTCTTGGGCATACTGGCTCAGTCAGACGAACTCTCTTTCGTATTCTGACACAGTCCATTCTCCTTACTTAAGCTCTAGAAATTCCTTTCTCTGCATATCCAAGAACCTTTGACTGATATACTTCTTTTTAGATTCAGCTTAGAAGAACTCCCATGTAATATTCTCTCTCGATGTTACTAGGGATATAGTTTTCCACCAGTTGTATGCGGTGTCTTTTAGTAGAGAAACCACGCATTTCAAGCATTCTTCTAGGGTACATGACAATTCTCAAGAACTCTCACGGTATTCTCAAGCCAGAACTCAGCTCGTTCTAGATCATCGTCAATTGTAGCCCTAAACTCTTCATCCCCATATTTTGTAAGTTTATCTACTGGAGCTTTACCAACCCTTACCGGGCCAATACCTTATGGTACTTCTTCAAATCGTGTAGGAGGCGGGAGAGAGGGTTGGTTCTCAAGTACTCACCAAACCATTCATCCATTATTTCGAAAAAGGCTGCCTTTGCCTCTTCCAGACCCCTAGACATGGGCCTTCTACTACTACTAGACGTAGCTCAATAATGAACGGAAGCTTGAGCATAGCTCTCGGCTTCCTTGGACTCATCTCGGGCTTGGTTGGAAGACATTTACAATATACAAGTACATTTAAAACGGTTAGGAGATGTCACACTATCATAACTTGTATAATGGCATGTATAGCTAGACTCGATACATGCTACATTAGTCTGAGAATCAACTAAACCATAGCTCTGATACCACTAAATGAAACACCCCTTACCCATATCTGAGGTTGAAACAGGGTACGAGGCATGACCGGACATTTACATTAATATTCACGTAAAAATAGGCCATAAAATTTCATCCAATTTAAAAAAAAACATTCATACATACATATATTGACCCTTATATGAGCCTACGAGGCCCAGAAACGCATTGGGGATGGTTCAGGACTAAAACAAAATTGTGGAAAAACTTAGGAAATTTTTATCAAAATAATGACACATACCCGTGTGATGAAGGGGACACGCCCGTGTTCCCTAGGCACGCCTGTGTCCACGGGCGGTGTAACTCTTTGTTTATGACGTCAGCACCAAAATAAGGTTACATGGCCGAATCACAAACCCGTGTGGCTAGACCGTCAGGTCAATTAAAATTAAATGATTTTTCATAAAATGGTGCAGACTTCACACGGCTAGGGTACACGCCCATGTGGGTAGTCCGTGTCTTTCACATGACCAAGACACACGCCTGTGTCTTAGTCTGTGTGTTTACTACTGGGCATCCTGACTTCTATAACTAGGGTGCAGGGGACACACGGCCAAACAACATGCCCATGGGGCAGATTGTGTGTCACACATGGCCTAGACACATGCCCATGTGTCTACCCGTGTGGACAATTTTGTGGCTATTTTCCAAGCCTTTTTGCCACCTTTAAAGATTCTCTCACTTTTACACTTTCTTAGCATGCAACAAAGCACATTTGGCTACTCAAATATCCATAACCACTAGGTTTTTATATCGTTCTTTCCAAATTTTCACATTTATGGCATTGTTATGGTCATACTTATTGATCATGGATCATTCAGCAAATAAACATGCCATGCCTCACATCCATTATTCACAAGCAACCACATCAACATGAACGCATTGTATGCATACATGATTAATAAGGGTAACGACCAATAATAAATATGAGCCACATCTCATGGCCATATACAAAATGAATTTATCAAACATCAAAAGCCATCACATTTGGCCAAATTAAATGACACATGACAAAAAGATGAGTTACCCTATACATGCCATTATATCAAAATGAATATTTCTTTTATACCCAAAACGAGATTGTTGATAGTGTGATCAAAGCTCCAACTGCCCCCCAACCTTCACGAGTCCGCAAGCACTAAAAGACAGGGAAAATGAAATAAGGTAAGCATTACATGCTCAGTAAGTTCATATAACGAAAAGTAAACTTACCGGTCATCTTAAACACATGATTTCAATAAGTTATACTATCCATCAATTATAGATAAATTTTCCCTAAACACATGCACTCTTTCAACAAGTTAGTCACAAATAATCCAAGGTTTATGGATGAGCTCATCATATAATGTATAAATTCCATTTCATGTTTTCTCACGTCTTTTATATATGTATATATTTTATCCATTGAATTACTAAATTCCCGATAGATATTTCATCCATCAATTCATATCGAGTAATACCTTTTTGGTATACTCTCGAGCCATATATCCTACAGCAAAATTACCAATCCAGGCTAAATTCTAGTTGTACCATATACTCTAGGGTCTTTGTTGGATTACCAGTCTAGGCTAAATCCAGTCAATTAGGATTACCAGTCTAGGCTAAATCCCAATTGAAACATATGTTCGATAGGCTTATTTCAAGATTACCCGTCTGGGCTAAATCTTTTCTGCAACACATGCAGGATCCCATTTCATATAAGAGATAACCTACCCATCAAAACTCAGAATTCAAACGGATTACAACCTCTGTTCAATAAATTTCGGGATTATGGACATTTTCATACAATTCAATAATTTTACATTACTCATTCAATTTAACACAACAATTAAAATCAACATATTTACATATTCAATTATGTTACACGAACTTACCTAGATGATGTTTCGGGTTTGAATTCTGACTATTCGAAAACCTTTTGTTTTCCACAGTCCACTTCCGGGATTGGTCTTTCCAAGTCTATATAAGCAATTTAAATTATTAATTTATCACATTCATCAATTTCAGCCCAAAAACTCTCTCGATGGCAAAATTACCTTTTTTACCCCTAACTTTGCACATTTTTACACTTTGGTCCCAAGGCTCGTAAAATGAAATCCATGCATTTTCTTGGTTCTCCAAGCCTAGTTGAATCATATACTAGCTCATAGCAGCCCACATATTCTTTTATTTTACATATCTACTACTCATTTTACACCATTTTACAAACAAGTCCTTTTTAGGTATTTTCATGAAAAATCTCCTTACGAAATATGCTTATCTAACATCAAACTTTCATATTCCTCCATTGAAAATCAAAGAACATGCATGTCACATATAGGTAAGTTTTTGAAAATAAACCATAGCTCAAACTATGGGTAAAAATAGAGAGATTAAGTTTCAAGGGTCTCAAAAATGCAAAGAACATTAAAAATAGCACTTACAATCAAGCTTGAAATGTTGAAAACCCTAGCTATGGAGACTCCCAAATTTTCGACACCCTTAGAGAAGATGGAAATGATTTTTGCTTGATTTTTCCCTTTTTATTCTTTAATTAACCAAATGACCAAAATGCCCATTTTTGTCTAAATTTTTAGAACTTGGTTAAATTACTATTTAAGGGCCTCTAATTAATAATCCAACTCAATTCCATGCTAAAAACTTCTAGAACTCAAGTTTTATAACTTATTCAATTTAGTCCCTAAAAATAAATTAGGCATCTTAGGCATAGAATTTCTTCATGACATTTTCACACAAGTAAGCATTCATATCCTAGACCTCGTAATAATCATAAAATAATTATTTGTACTTCAAATTTATAGTCTCAAAACCACTGTTCCAACTAGGCCCTAAATCCAGATGTTACTTATGTTTCAATTCAATAATATAAAGTTGCTCATTTTTTATTCACATCCACTAGATTCCACATGTTCTAGTACATGACAATGGCATTTCATATAGCATTTGATAATTTCAACTCATGCAATGCATGATTCATCTCTTTGTTGAATACATGAATTCATTTCAATATTCATATCCCATTTAATCATTTCATATTCCATTTCCTATCTCATATCCATTTCTCATCCTAGTCATCTTAATATCAACACATAAAATTTATCATTTAATTTTTCCTCTTAACACGACTATCCAACCAACACACCAGTTTGGAACCTAGTGTCTCATCAGATAAATCCAAAATAATAACTGTACCCAGCGCTATATAAACTGACACCTAATGTCTAATTGGTTAAACTGAAGCAAATTGGCAACCATTGCCTCATCGACTCGAGGTCGAAGAAATCTCTAAACTCTTTCTATCCTATAGCATGCCATCCATATCTGACTTAACCTGAAACAATTAATAGGGTTTCAATTCACTTTACAACACAACCAATGTCCCAATTTCATATATGTACATGATTATATGTAAACATGTTTTTAGTTTGGTAGCAATCACAATTTCTCAATTACACATATTCATTTTAATATTTATAAAAGAATCACATTTCTTGATATTCATAATCATCAATTGATTCAATTCAACTCAAAATACAAGAGTACTCACCTCAATTACTTACCATATGCAAACAATTTAATATGTAACAATTTGTAAATTATTTTAGATTATAGAAACACAAACAGTATATTCCGAGCTACTTGATATCGATATTGTCTTTCCCCTTCTTACTCAAGGATTCTGGAACGATGTATACTACAGAATAAAATAATTTAAATGAATCAATAAAATACCACTCAATTCACAAGAATTTCAATTTTTCTATTATATTTTGTTTCTTCTTCAATTTAGTCCTTAAATCGAGACTAATTTTAATCTCCACATTTAACTTTATATTTTTATATTAATTTCACTCTAAGCTAAATTTAGTTCCCTATGTTTCAATTCTACCCCTTAATTTTGAAATTTTCACAATTTAGTCCCTATTATTCAAAATCAACAATTTATTCTACAATTTAATCCTTTTCCACATCTAACTTAAAAATCTATCAGTTTAACCCCTAGTACTTAAAATATTCGACAATGAAAACATCTAAAATCTTAAAGAATACTAAAAGTTATAACATGGATCGGGTAGCTCTAAGTACCGGGATTCCAAAAACATAAAAAAATTACAAGAAAAAGGACTAAATTGACTAACCAATTGAAGTTGAAAAGTTAAAAACCCCTATGCCGTTGGTTGCTTCTTCTCTTATTTCTTTCTTTTATTTTAATTTGCATGCCTTCATTCTATTCCTTCCCACTTTCTTATTTCTTTTATTATTTGTATTTAAATTATCATTATTATTGCTATTATTATTAACATCATTATTACATGCATATTATTTAACCCATGACTGACCACATATACATAACCATTTATTGAATGGTATAATTGCTATTTTAGTCCCTTTTATTTATTTCAATTTATAATCCAACTTTTAACCTTTATGTAATTTAGTCCTTGTACCTTAATAACTCCTAATTCAAGAAAATTGCTTACTAAAAATTTAATTCATCTCTAATTTGACCCTGTAAATATTTAATAAGAATATTTATAGGTCTAGTTTGTAGAAATAGAGTCCTAGAAATATGCTTTCCGACAACCCTAACTATCGGGTCGTTACAGACCGAGCTTTCCCCAATGGCATACCATTACGAAAGCAACTCGATCAATACTCATCTAATGACCTTGTCATAAGCGTGTTATCCTTATAAGGTATCATTAACCTCTTTGGGATAATATCCGTTCTCCCAATATGATCATATTTTATCTTATTATAACTGCTACATCTTTCTTAATGAAAAGTCAATTACTATCAAATAGTAATCAAGTCATTCATCACAAGGATGAATGATTCTACTTTTCATCAACCATGTAATGCTAATGAGAGGATATCATTTACCCATTTATCAGACTATGAATTCCATTATTGTGATTGATGCTACATACTGCAGAAGTCGTACACCCGACGCACTAGATTTCGATTCCTTATTTATTTGAACTCAGGTATTTACTTACATCAAAGTGTACAAATCACGTATACATAGCCCGTCATCCACTTAGGATCTAGGTATGCCACATTATGAACATCACAAGTGAATAAATCCATAAATATATTCAGTATCTATTCATCTTGGTTTAGTCTAATGTGTTGTCAGCCTAGTCAATCACATGTATGTCTCTATCTTTTGATAGTCATCCACTCTGATGCTCGAGATAAAGCATCTCCCCAATTGGACTTGATAGATGTCATATTAGTCTTTCAATCAGTTTGCTCGTTTCCAATTAGACTAAGGAAATGTTTAGGCTAGTCTACTAATATAAGTTGTCTTTCCATTTTATGATCCGACCACATAATTTCTCTTAGTATTAGTTTAAACATTAGACAACCAATGAGCAACATTTTCTTTCATTTTTTTACATGAAAAACTAATATGAGGATAATCATACAAAGTATATTAATCTAATCTATGAATTTGTTTTATTAACCAATTTGTTCGAAAAAATTACGAATGTACATTGACAAAAATACTACACTCAGGGCACTAGATCTAGCACTCAAGTCAATTACTTCATCATATCTGATTTGCTAGCCAAAGTACAAGCTTCTTGGAAGATAGACACAAAGCTCAGCAAGCTATGTTTATAAGTATAACAACTTGCTTCTCACCCAAAATATACATGGGATGGTAAGCTTCTAAGGAGGAAAGGGAAGCTGGTGGTAGGATCAAATAAGAAGCTACAAAAGGAGTTGTTTTGTTACTTCCACAAAAGCTTTTTGGGGGGATACTCAAGTAACCATGCTACTTGACATCATTTACCTAGTTTGGTGTACTAGAAGAGGACGGCCAAGGATGTTAAAAACTGGGTTAAGGAATGCTTAGTCTGGCAAAAGTGCAAGGCTGAAAACTTTGCTTCTCCAAGCCTTCTGCAACCATTGCCTATACCAAACAAGGCTTAGGTAGCCATCAGCATGGCTTTCACATAAAGCAATCCTCCCTTATGAGGCAAAGACACAATTTTGGTGGTGGTGAATAAATTCATCAAGTATGGCCATTTTGTGGCCTTATCACACCCTTTTTCTTCTTTCACTATTGCCCAGGAGTCCCTCAACAACATTTACAAGCTTTATGGGCTCCCTAAGTCAATTGTCTCTAACCGTGATATGGTCTTCATCAATCAGTTTTGGCAAGAGCTTTTCAAATGACTTGGCATAAGGTTGCAACTCTCCACTACCTACCATCCATAAAGTGATGGCAAAACCAAGGCACTTAATAGATGCCTAGAAAGTTACCCTCAAGTGTATGACTGGGGAGCATCTTGCAAATTGGCATTTATGGTTACCATTGGCAAAATGGTGGTACAACTCAACCTTCCATTCTGCCCTACAAACTACTCCTTATGGAGCTTTTTATGGGCAACCTCCACCCCCCTCATCTTCCTTGTAACGACCCGATAGTTATGGGTATCGAAAAGTAAATTTTTGGGTCTCTATTTTCGTAAAACAGACTCATAAATATTTATTAAAAATATTTACAAATCTAGTTGAGTAGTTAATTAGGTTTTGGTTAGGTGAATTTGCATGAATTAAGAGTAATTAGATATAAGGACTAAATTGCATAAAGAATGGAAGTTGAATTATAGATTAAAGAAAAAGTAAAAGGACTAAATAAGCAATTATGCAAATTGCATTAAATGAGGCGGCATAAGTGTTTATTAATATAAAAATCTAAGGTTAAAATATATATAATATAATAATAAACCTTAATGTTTAAGTAAATATATTATATTATATTATATTATATTATATTATATTATATTATATTATATTATATTATATTATATTATATTATATTATATTATATTATATTATATTATATTATATTATATTATATTATATTATAATAATACAAAAAGAAATAGAAATGGAAATAGAAAAAGAGAAAGATAGAATGAAACAGGGAAGGAAAGAAAGAAAAAGGAAAGAAAAGGAGAAAGAAGGAGATTTAGGGTTTCAAGTGTTCAAAGCTCAATTAGTTAGTCAATTTACTCCATTTTCTTATAATTTTTATGTTTTTTAGAATCCCGATATTAAATACTACCCAACCTATGCAAAATTTTAGAAATTATTGAGTTTTTAAATGTTGTCTATATTGAATGATTTGAGTATTAGGGATTAAATTGATAGATTTTTAAGTTAGAAATGAAAAAGGATTTAATTGTAGAATAAATTATAAATTTTGAGTATTAGGGACAAAATTTTGAAAATTTTGAAATTTAGGGATTTAAGTGAAATTAGAGAGTTAAATCTAGTTTAAAGTGGAAATTGAATGAAAATATAGAATTAATTGTGAAGAAATAAAGTTAGTCTCAATTTAGGGACTAAATTGGAATTTAGGCTAATGTTGAATAAAAATTGAAAATATTTAATGTGAAATTGAATTGCATTGTATTAATGAATTTTAATTGATTTAATTCCGTAGCTAACGTTGTGTCGGAAACCTTGATTAAGAAAGGAAAAGATAAAATCAACGAGAAATAGCTCGGAAATTCTAGTTTGTATTTCTATAATTCGAAACTAGTTATTAATTGTTGTAATTTTTATTTCATGTAATGGTAACTGTTGAGGTGAGAATTATTGTGTTTTGCAATTGAAATGGACTGATTTAGTATGTGATGAATTTATTGAATTTATATTGATTGAATTGGTATATATATATTGAATATATTAATCATTTGAATTGAAATGAATATTGGTTGAATTTGAAAAGTGAAATTAAACTCTATTAACTATATCAGGCCGAGTCAGATATAGATGGCACGTCATAGGATTGGAAGAGTTTAGGGATTTCTTTGACTTTGAGTCAATGAGACACTAGGTGTCAATTTATTACTTCTGATTAATTCGATGAAGCACTGGGTGCCAATTTACTTCGGTTTAGCCAATAAGACACTGGGTGTCAATTTATTACTTTCAATGGTGTACTAGGTACTAAACTGGTGTGTTTTGGTTAGATCCGTGTATCCCTCGGAATGCGAGTCGTGTTAATAAGGATAATTAAATGAAATGATACTATGATTGGTATTGGAAAACATTGAATGTGAAATGAAAATGAGAAACATGAATTGTGTATCATATTGTGAAAAGCTATTTGTATATCAAGTATGAGATTTGAAATAGCAAGTGATGAGAATTGAATATGTTATGAATGATGTCTTTATGAATTGATGAATTGAATGACCAATGTTATTGCGTGATTAAATATATATATTATAACTTGCCTTTAATTATTCGGATTATAGAAATACCACTAAGTTTATACTCAGCGTACGGTTTTTTTTTTCTGTGCATAGGTTAGGGACTTGATTTTGATTGCCGATTTAGCATCCAAACAACAATCTCAATCTCAAACGTGGTGATGTTTATCCCTTTGTGTTTGTAACAGCCCAATTTCGGTGAAATCGGAACAGTGGTTTCGGGACCACAAATTTGAGCCGAAAATAAAAATTATTTTTATTTTATTATATGATCCATATTATATTAGAAATTTTATGTGAAAATTTTGATAAGAAAAATTTTACCGATTATGTGTTTAATTACGGGAAGGACCAAATCGCATAAAATGCAAAAGTTGGATTCTAGTAGCTAGAAGGATCAAATAGCTATGAAATTCAAAACTTAATGTCCATATATGGTAATTAGACCATTAAAGAAAGTATGTAGATATTTTGGTATGACTCATCCATGGAAAAAAAAAGCTAAGGACTAAATTGGAAAGATGAAAAGTTATTAAATAACAATTTAATTAAATGAAAAAAAAAACAATTTCATATCATCTTCCCAAAATATTTCCATGGAAACCCTAGGAGAGATGAAGAAGACTTATCAAGCTTATTTGGGTAAGTAATCAAGCCCCGTTTTTAGTAATTTTTATATTTTTGAAACCGAGATAGTCTAATCTATCTATTTGGGAGATCAATTTGAGAAGTTATCAAAGTATGGAAAATGGGTCATACATGTATATGCTGAAAATTAGAAATTAATGGTAGAAAATGAAAGATTGTTGATAGATAAACAACTTTTACAAAGTAATTTTTGATGAGAACTTGATTTAGAGACAAATGAAAAAGTGGTAAAAACTCATGGAAAATTCTGAAATTTGTGAAATGTATGTGCTGTAAATGTAGAATATAAATTTCGGCTAGGCTTGGAAAGAGGGTTAAATTTCATGAATTTCATTTTCCGAGCCTAGGGACGAAATAGGAATTTATGAAAAAGTTAGGGGAAAATGGTAATTTTTCCTAGAATATAAATTGAGTCCAAATGTATATGAGATGTGTGAATTTGATGTTAAATTTACTCGTATAGATCCGGATAGACCAAATTCAGAGTAAGAACGAAGAAAATGTCGGATAAGTAGATGTTTGTACATGAACCTTTGTTGAGGTAAGTTCTTGTAACTAAATTGTGTTTATTTACATGCTTGCATTGATTGTGTTTGTTTAAATTGTATAAATGTTATAAATATTTGAAAGGATTACATATCTGATCAAGCCCGATAAATAAAAATGTTTAAATTAAATGATAATGCCCGATAGATGATAAAGGATAAACAATGAGAATGTTACTTATATGCTTGAAATGAACGTAGAATGTGTTTATTTGAATTATATGAATGTTATGGATGTTTGGAATAATCACATGCTCGATAGTGCTTGAGAAAAATGTTTAAATCTCGGTTGAATAAAATGAAAAATCAATAGATATATGCTTTCCCAAAATGAATGAGGTCCAGCATTTGTGGCTAACGGGATTTAGCTTTGACGAGCAATCCTATTGACCTCATTTCTAAAAGGATTTAGCCCAGACGGGTAATCCTGATATAAGTCCTCTCGAACATATGTTATGGATTGGATTTAGCCGGGATAGGTAATCCATATCAAGCTCCTCAGAGCATATGACATAAAAGGATTTAGCCTGGACTGGTAATCCTGTTGTATACATGTGTAACTCGAGAGTGTACTCTCTGATATAGTACCTTATGGGTACCATTGGACATGAATTGACAAATCTTGATTCGTACACCTCGAATGTATTACCTGTGTATCCATTGATATTCCAAATAAATTCAAGGGGTGACAATTTCAGGTATGAGAAGATATGAATAATAAAATGAGTTATTACACATATCTGTCTGAAATACAAGAAAATGATGATACTTGACAAATGATATATGAAAACATGAGATTATGATATTTTTACATAGACTTTATGTGATGACTATATGTTCATTCTTGATTATAGACTTGTACACCTTGAGTGTACTAACCGTGACCTTGATATTCCGAGTAGTATGAGTAAAGTTCTGATATGAAATGATATGAACTCGAAATGAACTATTATGAAATTATATTTGTAATAATGAGATGAATTATGCATGTTGAATGAACACATGTTGTGGAAAGCATATGTGCTTGGAAACTTGACTGTTGTTGAGCCTATATATGTTTTGATGTTATTATGGAATATATGACTAATAAGGGCAATGAGGATGTGTCTAGGGCTTGAGGTCAAATTGATTGACTATGCCTTACATAGTTACCTCAAAATAAAATGAATGGTAAGTTAAGTACCATGTTATACGAACTTACTAAGCATTTTATGCTTACTTAGTTTTATTTCCTTGTTCTAGAGTAAATCGGAAGCTCATTGGATTGAAAGCTTGGCGGAGATCACTCACACTATACATTGGCCCATGTCGGTACAATATGGTAAATCAATTAAGGTTGTAATGGCATGTATGGGATATGTTGGCCATATTGGCATGTAAATGTAAATGATGCTTGTAATCTGGCCATTGAAATGGCTAGTAACAGTTTGTTTAAATATACTTGTAATGTCAAACTATGGTAGCTACATATATGTTAAGTAGTTGATCGAATCATGTTTAATACATGGATTAAACTAAGGTAAGATTGTAGACATGTATGCATGAAATGATATGCTATGATGAATTTAGAAATTGCTTAATTTGAATGCTTGAATTGGTTGGAATGTGTTTGATATGTTTTAATGCAGGAAAATGGTAAATTTTGGGTGAGAAATGAAGCTAGGAATGGCTTTATTTTGTCCACACGGGCATGTGTCTAGATCGTGTGTGACACAAAGCCGGGTACATGGGCGTGTAGTTAGGTCGTTTGTCCCCTGTACCTTAATTTTTGAGAAACACAATGATCGGAATTAAGCACACGGGTAGAGACATGGGCGTGTGTCTCAGCCGTGTGTGCTACACTGCCTAGAACACAGGCGTGTATCTTGGCCGTGGGAAACCTGCACCTAAATTCGAAATGAATTAATTAACCACACGACCTAGCACACGGGTGTGTGGTACAGCCGTGTGCACAAGTCAGAGAGTTATAGGGGGTCGAACACGGTCTCCAACACAGGCGTGTCCCTTGGACCACATGGGCGTGTGAGCCCTACACCTTGAAAAAATTTTATAATTTCGCGAAAAATTATTAGAGGTCCTGATTAAGTCCTGACTCGATTCTAATGCTCGTATTGGACGTCGAGGGCCCATTAAAGGAACGTTATGAATAAATCTTTGTTAATGAATAGAAATTTTACATGAATTATTTGAAAATGTTCTAAAAGTTTCGAAAATGCTCCAAAAACCTGTTCTGACGACAGATAAGGATTAGGGGCGTTACAGTGTCAGCATGTACCTACGATGTCTAAATGTTAATAATTTTGTAGATTGATTGTACATAAGGTTATATGTAACAGCCCGATTTTGGTTCTAGTCGGAACAGTGGTTTTGGGACCACAAATCTGACGCAGAAAAATTTATTTTTCTTATATTTTTATGGTCTACAATTTTATGGATTGATTCTGTGAAAATTTCATTCGAAAATTTTGACGCTTGAGCACTCAATTTAGCAAAAATGACTAAATTGTAAAACGTGCAAAACTTGAGTTCTATAAGCTAGAGGTGTCTAATTGCAATGGAATTTTAAAATAGAGATGGTAATTAGACCATTACTTAAGTTGGTGGAAAAAAATGGACATGAAGTAAGAGAGTTTTTATGTTTTAAGTTAGGGGCATTTTTTGTCATTTGGTTAATGAATGAATTAATAAGCAAAATAAAAGCCAATTTTTGCTCATCTTCTACCTCTTGGCCAAAATATACAAGAGAAAGGCATAGCTAGGGGTGTTCAAGCTTCCAAGCTCGATTGTAAGTCCGTTCTAGCCCCGTTTTTAATGATTTTCATGTTTTTGAGATCCTTGCAACCTAATCTAGCTTATTCAATGACTAATTTGAAAGAAAGATGAAGTTTAAAATTTTCCCATGTTAGATATTTGTGTATTTTGATGTCTAATAGTATAAAATGCATATTCAGTGTTAGATAAACAACTTTTTCTAGGTGATTTTTAATGGAAATGTCAAAAATGACCTATTTGTAAAAGTTATAAAATAAGTAGTAAAAGTGTGATTAAGTGGAAAATATGGGCTAGTATAAGTATGAAAATGATTCGGTTAGGCTTGGGTTTTGAAGAAATTGAATACATTTCAATTTACGAGCCTAGGGACTAAATTTGTAACACCCCAAACCTGGCCTAGACGTTATGACCGGATCCGACGTGCCACATCAAAACGTTAAAACATTTTTTCATTCTAAGTCTAGGAAATCGTACTTGATGTTCAAAGGATTAATTCATTGAGGGTTAAAGTGAATGGAAACTGCGCACCAGGTAGGAAACCGGAAAAAGGAGGTGAGTCCATCAGACTGCTTAAGTACCAAGTTCTTTCGGATCCAATCCTAGACATGCACACCACCATTGCCACACTCTAACATCGCGTATATTTTTAGGTTACCATTGAAATTATGTCTATTTTAGAATAAAACGTATTTAAGTTTGTAAAACGTTATCATAGCAGAAGCCTTGTTTGTAATCGTGTTACTTCGAAATCAGTTTATGTTTTTGGAAAACGACCCTAAATCTAGCCCATTTTGACAGTTAATATAATTTAAGATCATCATGATAAGTTATAAATCAAAACCCAAAAAAAATAATTATAAGCGGCCTTATTACATAACAAAACCCAAATCATCAAAGTAAAGAAAATTGAAGTCCAAATCACCAGAAGAAATCCATATTGCAGAACGAGTGGTCACTCCGAATCCCTCGCAGCTCCAAGCCCACTATGGCTGGGGATTACCTGCATGGATGAAAATAGAGGATGAGTTTGGGGAAACTCAGTGTGTAAAATTAACCCAACCATAGCCCATATCAGCTCAAACCACAGAAACAGAATAAATTGGCCTTAGCCCAGAACAGAATACAGAATTAAGCCCATAGGCCCATAACAGATCAGATCAGATATTTCAAGTATATGCAGAACCCAACCTATAACCAACCACATACACCCCCTTACCAACCTTTCACCATGTGGGGAGACTACTCGACCCACCCAACCACTACACGCCACAGAATTATGCAGCATGGCTGCCAGAACAGATAATGTGACAGTCACCAGATACAGATAATTGTGGCAGAACCACCAGAACAGATATATGTGGCAGAGCCACCAATCAGATAATTGTGGAATAGCCGCCAGGACGCTTCCTCCAAAATATAACCCATGTCCCCATGCAACAAATATTCATTCATGGCATACATCATACAGATTTAAATCAACATGCTTTTCAGACAAAATTAACCCTAGCGGCATATTGGTCATTTACACCTAGGGGTATCATGGTAATTTTCCATACATAACGGTATTGTAGTAATTTAGCTACTTTTAGGGTTTTCATGCACATCCTATCCGTTTACGTACTATCAGAATACTTACTGCGCATACTTACCAAATTGAGCCCGTTGGCCCATGAACCCGATTTTTGGCCCATTAAGCCCACATTATCAAAATGTACGAAATTGCACGTACTGCAGTTTATTACCTTCAGAATACCAAACATGCAAACCTAACTATCTTACGAGCATTTGCACACTCGCAAATTCCCAAAATACCAACTTTCCGGCATTTCGGCTTTTTGGCTTTTGCCAATCTAGTCTATGAGAGGGTGTCAGCTACACACCTGTTTTATGACGATTCGCTGACGAGATCCACGCACGAACTGCCAACAATTATAATACTACAACGTTAATCTTACTATTGAAACGAACAACATATTAACTTCTTACCATATTCGGCCAACAACACCTTAGACCTTAGCGTTCCTACCTTTGCCGAAAATAGTGTCTCGATCCAGATCCGTTCGCTCCACTTGTCCAAGCCTTTGATCAACAGCCTCTTAATCACACTATTACCAAAATAATACTATTATCACAACCCCTTAGGGTTACAAGTCCAAAAAAACGACAACCTCCCTAACCTTTTAGGGATTCCGGCTTTTCTTAAAATTTGCAAGATAGACTAAGTTGGAAAGACTTACCACTGATTCTTCCAATCAACATTCCCCCTTAGTTCCTACTTGATTCTGATGCAGTTCTAAGCCCTCAAACGATAACAAAAGTCGAGCCCTCAGTGATCTCAGTATTCGGCTATGTCCCTAGGATAGTGTGGGAGTTTCGACTTTTTGCAAAAGTGTAGAGAAAGATAAAATATGAGGGTTTTTACTTGTGGTATTGTCGACAGAAACCTGGGGTTTAGAGGTTGAGAGAATTGGCCAAAGATGATGAGAAAAATAAGAGATTTGGCTAGGGAAAAATCGGTACAAAATGAGTCAAGTTTTCGGGATTTCCAGATTTGAGGCAATCGGCTATAGTCTTAAAAATAATTGAAGGAATGTGGTATAGAGTAAGGTGGCTGAAGGATTCGGCTATGGGGAAAAGAAGAAGAAAAGAATAAGTGGATGGAGAGAAAAGAAAAAGCAAAGAAGACGAGAATGGTCAGGAAAAGGCACCACTTACCACTAATGCCGAATTTATACTGGCACTAACCCTAGCCGAAATTCCCATGCTAAAGTCCCTTGGCCGGCCACCTCTTGTTCCTTGATCAGCTCCTAGATTTCCTCCCTTATCTGTTCCTAAATCCTATCCCTTATCAACTCCTAAATCCTATCCTGACAGACTTTCACTTCAGTTCCACTGCTTACCTTTTCTAAACATAAAAATAATAATTCCCTTAAGATGTTGTCATTGTGACTTGAACCTCAGCTCTCCCTAGCATCCACACGCCACTTTTATAGCCTTGCCAGTGGCGTCACATGCCACTTTGCCACTTGCTTCCTTATGTCTTATTTTACCCAAATAATATTTAAGACCCCTGTTAACCAGAACCCCTTTTTCTTATGGAATTAAAATTAATTAAAACTACCGGGTTTTACCTTAAGCTTGGGCCTTCTAGAGGCTCACTAACGTACTTAATCCTACGACAAACAAACAGGACACAAAATTTTCAAATTTTTCCAACATTTTTAAAATTCCCAAAAATTGGGGCGTTACAACTCTACCCTCCTTAAAGAAATTTCGTCCTCGAAATTTACCTGGTCCGAACAGATGAGGGTATTGTTGCTGCCTCGCCTCATCTAGCTCCCAAGTAGCTTCCTCTTTTCCATGATTACGCCAAAGCACCTTTACTAATGGGACAGATTTTCTTCTGAGGACCTTAACATCCCGAGCCAATATCTGTACAGGCTCCTCCTCGAAGGTCAAATCAGTTTGAACGTCGATTTCTGCGACTGGCACGACATGAGCAGGATCAGAACGATAACGCCTTAACATGGAGACGTGAAAAACATCGTGAATCCTGTCTAGTTCTGGAGGCAATTCCAACTGATAAGCCACTGGCCCTACTCACTCCAAAACCCGATAAGGCCCAATGAACCGCGGACTCAACTTGCCTTTCTTACAAAACCTCAATATCTTCTTCCAAGGAGAAACCTTTAAAAAGACCATATCCCCTACTGAGTACTCAATCTCCTTACGCTTCAAATCTGCATACAATTTTTGCCTATCAGATGCTTCTTTCAAATGGTCCCTAATTATTCTGACCTTAGCCTCAGTATCAGCCACCAATTCCGGTCCAAGAACTTGTCGCTCCCCTAGCTCCGTCCAACAACTAGGTGTACGACACCTTCGACCATACAGTGCTTCATACGGTGCCATTCGAATACTCGCCTGATAACTGTTATTGTACACAAATTATGCCAACGGTAAGTAGTCCTCCCAACTACCTCGAAAGTCAATCACGCATCCCCTTAACATGTCCTCCAGAATCTGAATAACCCTTTCCGACTGACTATCAGTTTGGGGATGGAAAGCCGTACTGAAGTTCAACTGCGTCCCCAATGCCTCATGCAACTTTTGCCAAAATCGAGATGTGAATTTGGGATCCCGGTCAGAGATAATCGAAATTAGGACTCCATGAAGTCACACAATCTCCGCCACATACAGTTTGGCTAACTTTTGAAGCGAAAATTCGGTACGTACTAGTATGAAATGGGCCGATTTGGTCAACCTATCCACAATCAACCATACCGAGTCTTTCTTCGATGGTGTCAATGGCAACCCACTCACAAAGTCCATGGTTACCCTCTCCCACTTCCAAAGTGGTATCTTTACCGGCTGCAACAGTCCAGAAGGTAATTGATGCTCAGCTTTCACTTGTTGGCATGTCAGACATTTTCCTACAAACTCCGTTACTTCCCGCTTAAGTCCAGGCCACCAGTACAATTCTCGCAAGTCGTGATACAACTTATTCCCTCCAGGATGCATGGCACATAGTCCCCCATGAGCTTCCTTCAATATTGTCTGCCTCAAGTCAGAGTCCTTCGGAACATAAATTCTTCCTCGGAAACACAGAACTCCATCACCATTTAAACTGAACTCCGAAGTTTCCCCTTCCTTAACTTGTTGAAAACGAGCGACCAAAGACTCATCTTCCAACTGCTTTTCCTTAATCTAGTCCACCCAAGTTGGCCTTACTTGCAATTCAGTCAATAAACTGCCATCATCATACAGACTCAAACGAGCAAACATTGCTCTCAGATCAGATAAGGTTCTACGACTCAAAGCATCGGCTACTACATTAGCCTTTCCTGGGTGATACTTGATTGAACAGTCATAATCCTCAAGCAACTTAATCCATCTCCTTTGCCTAAGGTTCAGCTCCTTCTGAGTCAACAAATACTTAAGACTCTTATGGTCTGTGTATATAATACACCTTTCTCCGTACAAGTAATGTCTCCAAATCTTAAGTGCAAAAACCACTGCTGCTAATTCCAAATCATGAGTAGGATAGTTCCCCTCGTGAGGCTTAAGCTGCCGTGACGCATATGCAACCACCTTACCCTCCTGCATTAACACGCAGCCCAAACCTACATGTGATGCGTCGATGTACACAGTAAAATCCTTCCCAGACTCCGGCTGAATTAACACAGGTGCTTCAGTCAAAACTTTCTTCAACTTTTCAAAAGCTTCCTGCTGGGTCTCAGTCCATACAAATGGTACCCCTTTCCTTATGAGTTTAGTCAGAGGTGCAGCCAACACCGAAAAATCTTCCACAAACCTTCTGTAGTATCCTGCCAATCCCAGGAAACTCCGTATCTCTGATACTGACCTAGGTCACTTCTACTCCAAAACTGCTTCAATTTTTCGAGGATCCACCTTAATCCCCTCAGCAGAGACCACATGTCCTAAGAAAGTTACCTCCTTCAACCAGAATTCACACTTGCTGAACTTTGCATAAAGTTCCTTCTCCCTTAACACTTGTAGCACTATACGGAGATGCTCATCATGCTTTGCTTCCGTTTCAGAATATACCAGAATATCGTCAATAAAGACGACTACGAATTGATCCAGAAATGGTTGAAACACCAGATTCATCAGATCCATAAATACCGCAGGAGCGTTCGTCAGCCCAAATGGCATAACCAGAAATTCGTAATGACCATACCGAGTCCTGAATGCCGTCTTATGGATATCCGTCTCCTTGACCCTTAACTGATGATATCCAGATCTAAGGTCGATCTTAGAAAATACAGAAGCCCCCCTAAACTGGTCAAATAGATCGTCAATCCTTGGCAGTGGATACTTATTCTTAATTGTCAGCTTGTTCAACTGGCGATAATCAATGCACATCCGCATTGTACCGTCCTTCTTCTTCACGAATAACACCAGTGCTCCCCATGGAGACACGCTTGGCCTAATAAAGCCCCTATCCAACAACTCTTGAATTTGTGCCTTTAGCTCCACCAACTCCTTCGGTGCCATCCTATACGGTGCGATAGACACTGGTGTCGTTTCAAGCAACAAGTCGATTCCAAACTCCACTTCTCGGTTTGGAGGTAATCCCGAAAGCTCCTACGGAAAAACATCTTGAAACTCCTTTACGGTCCTGACCTTATCCACTGTCAATCCATTCTCTTCCAACTGGCTTACGAATGCCAAATAGGCCCCACAACCTTTTCGAATCCACTTTTCGGCCCTCAATGCCGACACCACATTAGACAAATAATCCCTTCGCTCACCTATCATCATAACCTCCTCACCCTCTGTGGTCCTTAACACCATTCGTTTTGCAGCACAATCCAAAGCCGCCTTATGCTTAACAAGCCAGTCCATTCCCAGAATGAGGTCAAACTTTCCGAACGGCAACTCCATCAGATCTCCAAGAAAAACCTTGCCTTGAGTTTCTAAGGGTACATTCCTATACAGTTTGTCTACCCTAAACGAGTGACCTAAAGGACTTAACACAGATACCCCACTCACAATCTTCTCAGAGTGCACACCCAACGACCCAGATATGGCACATGCAACATAGGAATGAGTAGATCCAATATCCACTAAAGTAGTGTATGGCATGCCAGAAACCAAAAACGTACCAGTTATGACGTTAGGTACGTCGCCCTCCTCTCGACAACGAGCCGCATACACCAACGCTGGCTGTCGAGCCTCAGCATTTTCGGCACCCCTGCCAGGCGCCCCTCGACCTCGACCTCGACCTCGACCATTTCTATTTCCATTTCCGCCCCTACCTTGTCCACGTCCTCTCAGTGGTTATGGTCCACCTCTTGCGGGTTGAACAACCCTCTGTACAGCAACCTGAGCCTGATCAGCTCTCTGTGGGCAGTCCTTAACTCTATGCTCCATAGATCCGCATCGGAATCAAGCACCGGAATGTTTCCTACACTCGCCCAAATGTACCTTACCACAGTCTCCACAGATTGGTGGTCTAACCATATTCATCGACACTACTCTCACTGGTTCCTCTACTCTTGCTCTCTTAATATTCTTATTGGCACCACCCGAGGGTCCTGAATCCCTTCGAAAATGGTTTCGATCCTTCCCCTGATTCTGCTTTTCAGCCCGCTTAACCTCCTCTGCTATCTTTGCCTTCTCCACCAAGACAGCAAAATCTCACTCCCTATGTGGAGCAATCAACACCCTCAGGTCATCCCTAAGACCATCCTCGAAGCGCACACTTCGCTCATATTCCGTAGCAACTATGCCCACGGCATACCGGCTCAACCTCAGAAACTCAGCCTCATACTCAGCAACAATTTTACATCCTTGGACCAGATTCAGGAATTCCTTCCTGCAGGCATCCACATAACTTGCCCCGACGTACTTTCCTTTAAAGGTTGTCTTAAACAGCTCCCAAGTAACCCTATCAGCTGAGGTTCCATCCCTCACGGTGAGCCACCACTGATCAGCCTCATCTCGCAGTAGCGATACGGCCCCCTTCAGCTTCTGCTCCACCGAGCAATCCAAGTCATCCATAATTTGTTCTGTGGCCTCCAACCAATATTCCGCCACATTCGGGGCTACACCAAATACGCCCCTAAAGATCTCCGCTCCGTTAGCTCGGAGTCGTTTAAAAATCGATCCTCAAATTTCGTTGCCCGAACTTGCCCTGGCAACCCTTTCCAGAACTCGAAGCATAGCCTGCGATAGGGCATCATCCCCGGCACCACGATCATGAGACTCCACTTCTGTTGCCGATGGTACCGGTGCATCTGCCGCTGGCATATGTCCCGAAGATGAAGATACCGCTCGAGCCCTTCCTCGGCCACGTCCACGGCCTCTTCCACGAGTGGCTCTTGTACGCATATCGTATTATCTGACTATGAATTTTATGCATTAATATCATTCCAATGTTTATTACAGATGTTTTATGATTCAGACAGTAATTCAGAGTTGGTTTTCGCAGAATCGATGTCTAGCTACAGTTTCAGTCTTTTAGCAAGCTTTTCTAGGATTTCAGTAGCATCCTATCTAGAGTATTCTAGTAAAGTTTTAGTACAGACAGATAATTCAGAATATATTCAGAATACTTACAGGCTTGGGCCGGAGATTCGGAATGCCACCTTCAGAAGTCCAGATTTTAAAAATAGAATTTTTTTTTGAAATCTTCGTTTTTGTAAACCCACTCCACAGCCAAGTTGTTGCAACGTGGCTCTGATACCACAAAATGTAACACCCCAAACCCGGCCTAGACGTTATGACCGGATCCGACATGCCACATCAAAACGTTAAAACATTTTTTCATTCTAAGTCTAGGAAATCGTACTTGATGTTCAAAGGATTAATTCATTGAGGGTTAAAGTGAATGGAAGCTGCGCACCAGGTAGGAAACCGGAAAAAGGAGGTGAGTCCATCAGACTGCTTAAGTACCAAGCTCTTTCGGATCCAATCCTAGACATGTACACCGCCATTGCCACACTCTAACATCGCGTATATTTTTAGGTTACCATTTAAATTATGTCTATTTTAGAATAAAACGTATTTAAGTTTGTAAAACGTTATCATAGCAGAAGCCTTGTTTGTAATCGTGTTACTTCGAAATCAGTTTATGTTTTTGGAAAACAAACCCTAGATCTAGCCCATTTTGACAGTTAATATAATTTAAGATCATCATGATAAGTTATAAATCAAAACCTAAAAAAAAAATTATAAGCGACCTTATTACATAACAAAACCCAAATCATCAAAGTAAAGAAAATTGAAGTCTAAATCACCAGAAGAAATCCATATTGCAGACAAGTGGCCACTCCGAATCCCTCGCAGCTCCAAGCCCACTATGGCTGGGGATTACCTGCATGGATGAAAATAGAGGATGAGTTTGGGGAAACTCAGTGTGTAAAATTAACCCAACCATAGCCCATATCAGCTCAAACCACAGAAATAGAATAAATTGGCCTTAGCCCAGAACAGAATATAGAATTAAGCCCATAGGCCCATAACAGATCAGATCAAATATTTCATGTATATGCAGAACCCAACCCATAACCAACCACATACACCCCGTTACCAACCTTTCACCATGTGGGGAGACTACTTGACCCACCCAACCGCTACACGCCACAGAATTATGCAGCATGGCTGCCAGAACAGATAATGTGACAGAGTCACCAGATACAGATAATCGTGGCAGAACCACCAGAACAGATATATGTGGCAGAGCCACCAGATCAGATAATTGTGGCATAGCCGCCAGGACGCTTCCTCCAAAATATAACCCATGTCCCCATGCAACAAATATTCATTCATGGCATACATCATACAAATTTAAATCAACATGCTTTTCAGACAAAATTAACCCTGGGGCATATTGGTCATTTACACCTAGGGGTATCATGGTAATTTTCCATACATAAGGGTATTGTAGTAATTTATCTACTTTTAGGGTTTTCATGCACATCCTATCCGTTTACGTACTATCAGAATACTTACCGCGCATACTTACCAAATTGAGCCCGTTGGCCCATGAACCCGATTTTTGGCCCATTAAGCCTACATTATCAAAATGTACGAAATCGCACGTACTGCAGTTTATTACCTTCAGAATACCAAACATGCAAACCCAACTATCTTACGAGCATTCGCACACTCGCAAATTCCCAAAATACCAACTTTTCGGTATTTCGGCTTTTCGGCTTTTGCCGATCTAGTCTATAAGAGGGTGTCAGTTACACACCTATTTTATGATGATTCCCTGACGAGATCCACGCACGAACTGCCTACAATTATAATACTACAACGTTAATCTTACTACTGAAACGAACTACATATTAACTTCTTACTATATTCGGCCAACAACACCTTAGGCCTTAGCGTTCCTACCTTTGCCGAAAATAGTGTCTCGATCCAGATCCGTTCACTCCACTTGTCCAAGCCCTTGATCAACAGCCTCTGAATCATACTATTACCAAAATAATACTATTATCACAACCCCTTAGGGTTACAAGTCCAAAAAAATGACAACCTCCCTAACCTTTTAGGGATTCTGGCTTTTCTTAAAATAAGCAAGATAGACTAAGTTGGAAAGACTTACCACCGATTCTTCCAGTCAACATTCCCCCTTAGTTCCTACTTGATTCTGATGCAGTTCTAAGCCCTCAAACGATAACAAAAGTCGAGCCCTCAGTGATCTCAATATTAGGATATGTCCCTAGGATAGTGTGGGAGTTTCAGCTTTTTGCAAAAATGTAGAGAAAGATAAAATATGAGGGTTTTTACTTGTGGTATTGTCGACAGAAACCTGGGGTTTAGAGGTTGAGAGAATCGGCCAAAGATAATGAGAAAAATAAGAGATTTGGCTAGGGAAAAATTGGTACAAAAGGAGTCAAGTTTTCGGGATTTTGGGATTTGAGGCAATCGGCTATAGTCTTAAAAATAATGGAAGGAAGGTGGTATAGAGTAGGGTGGCTGAAAGATTCGGCTATGGGGAAAAGAAGAATAAAAGAATAAGTGGATGGAGAGAAGAGAAAAAGAAAAGAAGAAGAGAATGGTCAGGAAACGACACCACTTACCACTAATGCCGAATTTATACTGGCACTAACCCTAGCCGAAATTCCCATGCTAAAGTCCCTTGGCCGACCACCTCTTGTTCCTTGATCAGCTCCTAGATTTCCTCCCTTATCTGCTCCTAAATCCTATCCTGACAGACTTTCACTTCAGTTCCACTGCTTACCTTTTCTGAACATAAAAATAATAATTCCCTTAATATGTTGTCATTGTGACTTGAACCTCAGCTCTCCCTAGCATCCACACGCCACTTTTATAGCCTTGCCAGTGGCATCAAATGCCACTTTGCCACTTGCTTCCTTATGTCTTATTTTACCCAAATAATATTTAAGACCCCTGTTAACCAGAACCCCTTTTTCTTATGGAATTAAAATTAATTAAAACTACCGGGTTTTACCTTAAGCTTGGGCCTTCTAGAGGCCCACTAACGTACTTAATCCTACGACAAACAAACAAGACACAGAATTTTCAAAATTTTCCAACATTTTTAAAATTCCCAAAAATTGGGGCGTTACAAAATTGTAAAAATGTGAAATATTAGGGGCAAAAATTTAATTTTTTCCATAATATGATTTTTGGACTGAATTGAACAATGTGTGTATTAAATAAGTTAAATTTGTTATTATAGATCAAGAAAAACGAGGTTCAGACCTAGATCGGGGGAAACATAAAGTGTTTGACGATTAGGTCCAATTTTACTATTTTGTACCGAGGTAAGTTCGTATGTAAATAATGCATCGTTATATTTTATGTTTTAATTGCTTTAATATTGTATGAATTACGATTGAATCTTGGACGTATTCGACAAAGTTTCGATAAGCGAGAATTCTCGTTTGAGCCTTAGGAATAGAATAGGATATGAGTGACATGTTACTAAGAACCCATGTGTTTATGTGATCCGGGTGCTTCTCTCATACGTCCTACTAGTGGCTGGGTAGTCCGACATGAGTTGTGAATACCTGATAGCTTGTGTGAGTAGCACTGTGTAACTACGTCCTGACTGACAACTTGTGTGAGCAGGCCAGTGAATAGCTCGAAAATGAACCTATAAGTATTATGAGATGCAAGGTAGCTATGGCTACATATATGACACTTATGTGTAAGATTTTCAAGTATCCGTTAATATTCCAAGTGTTCAAGGAGAATGTCAAAGTTGTGAAGGACTATGGTTATAATGTGAGCTGATACAGGTATGTACGTAAAACTCTTACGTAATGAGATTGATATATGATGAACCCTTGGTAAGGTTGTGATTGAGTAAGTTATGACTAAAGGAATTTAATGACATTCATGTCATATTTCATCATGTTAATTGTATGTTTAATGTGTGGTTATGATGCTTATTATTTGCATAGGAACTTACTAAGCTTTATAGCTTACTCCCATTCATTTGCCTTGTCTTATAGTGTCACCAAGCTTGCTCGGGGATCGGAGACTATTGAAGATCCGCTCACATTATCAACGATTATTTTGGTACCAATGATTTCAACATTTTGAGTTATGGCATGTATAGGGGACTTGGTCATTTTGTTATATGTCATAATTGATTTGGCCAAATGTGTTAGCTTATATTGGTTGAAAGTTTATTTTGTATAAGGCCATTTGAAACTGGCTACTATTGATTTAAATAATTTATATGATGATGCCTTTCATGGATGTCGAATTTTACTTGATTTGAATTGATAAGTATGTGACGTTTGTGTATGATAGATGGTAGCATGTGAAGAATGTATTGATGTCTTGGTTGTGACTGATTTGGTTGTATGTAAATGCTTGAATTGGTGCTATGTTGTGTGGTGTAGGTGTGTGCATCAAAGGGTGGAAAATGGCTTAGTAAATAGCTTTATTTTTATCGACACGGGTAGACACACGGGTGTGTGTCTAGGCGGTGTGTGGCACACGGCTTGCCCCACGACATATGTTTAGTCCGTGTGTCCACTGCACCTTAATTTTGAGAAACAGAATACTCAGAATTGAGCACACGGGCAGAGACACAAGCATATGTCTTAGCCATGTGGATGACACAGCCCAGGCATGGGTGTGTGAAGTCTGCACCAAATTTATGAAAAATCATGAATTTTAATTCGACCACAAGGGCCAGCACACGGGCATGTGACTCGGCTGTGTGTCTTTAATTTGTTCTTGGGTGACAAACAGAAAGTTACACAGGGTTGGGACACGGGCGTGTGTGACCACACGGCCTGCCCATACGGAATGCCCCATATCCACACGGGCGTGTGACCCCTGTTTAGTGAAAAATTTTCTAAGCGTCGTGAAATTTTCTAAGGTTCTCGGTTTAGTCCAGAACCTCCTCCAAAGCATGTTTTGGGCATCATAGGCTCGTATTAGGGACTTTATGGTTAAATACAAAAAGATTTAATTTGGACAAGAATTCATGGCTTGGAAATGTATGTTTGCTTGTGTTTAAGTCCGGTAATGCCTCGTACCCTATTTCGGCATCAAATACGAGTAAAGGGTGTTTCATTATAAGTTAATAATGGTTGGTTATAAATATATATATGAGTATATGTTTATGTTTAAGGTTATAGTATGGCAGGTTTAAGTTAATGTTTAAATGAAAATGATATAGGTAAATTAGATTGACTTTAGCATGTTTACAAATTGGATTTATATGATGTCTTATTGATGTGTTTCGATGATATAATTGTGGTACCTATAAGGGTACATTGGTTAGATACCTAGGTAGACTGTTCTGACATGTTTTGAATGTATTTGATCTAAAAAGTCCGGTAATGTTTCGTAACCCTATTCTGATGACAGATAAGGGTTAGGGATGTTACATGTCTTATTTGGCTGGGCATCTACAGTGGCTTGTGTTGATAGGGGTCTAAAGTAATGAGAAACATCTAGGAAGCTTCTTCATTTCCATATCAAGCATGCTCAAGATAGATGAAACAAGTGGCTGATCGAAGGAGTGATTGGACTTTTAACGTGGGAGAATTAGTCTATCTCAGATTGCAGCCATACAGACAACGCTCATTTAGAAGGGTCCTTAACCAAAAATTAGCCCTAAAATTTTTAGGCCTTTTCTGGTGTTGGCTAAGATCAAGTCAATGGTTTATCGCCTCCAACTTCCACCTGGGTCAGGCATCCACCCTACCTTCCATGTCTTCTAACTCAATAATCATGCTGGTAAGCAACTTGTACAGGCCATCTTACCCTTGGTTGGACCAGATGGAGCCATGACCAAAGAACCCAACCATATTATTAATTGTCGAATGGTCCGTCAGGGTAATCATGCTGTCACTGAAGTGCTTGTAGAGTGGACCAACACTTTTCCTGAGGATGCTATGTGGGAAGTCTTCTAACATCTACAATAGCAATTTCCTTCCTTCGATCATTGAGGTAAGGATCTTTTTGCACAATGGAGTATTGATGTGGTAGTTATGTTAGTTAACCAGATGTTGTGTTTTGGTTCCAAATATGTAAATAAAGTGGTGCATTTTAGCTAAGTGATTTAGTGGCCCGTGTTTTAATGAAACGAAACATTTCACTTTAAATGAAATGGTGCATTTTATAACCTTGGTTTACAGCTGTAGTAATAGTTGATAAATGAATTTAGGTGCAACAATCATACTTTTTTCCATTTTTAGCGAAGGCTTGTAACAAGAGGAGGTTATGAAAATTGAAGAAATTGCCTTATCCCTCTTTCATTTTCTCTGTGTTTTCTCTTGCTTCTTCCTTCTTTTCTTCTCTTTTTCTATCACTTTCTGCAGCAATTGTAACAGATCCCACCAATATTCTCGTTTCTCTTCCCCAAGTTTGCTTGATGACTCTCTGTTCCTCACTTCCTTAGATCTAGTTGAAGATATTAAATTTCTTTTGCCTTCATCATCATCATATATTCTATCAAGTATAGTTAAAGATATCAAGACATTGGTTTTCTTGAATCTTGAAAATGGTTAGTTTGAATTTTTTTATTTTACTTTTTGGGTGTGTAGTGAAGATTTTCAAACAATTTTTTTCCTCCAATTTTATTTTGGGATTGAAAGGAAGATGAAATCGCTTAGATCTAAAGTGGAAATAAATGTTGATGTGGTGTAAATTAATTGGATAGGCCTATTGCTGAGATAGTGGTAAGGGTTCATAGAATAATTTCTCGATCAAATGGTATATAAAGTTGTATTACATTTGAAGATTTTATTAGAGATACAATCTAATCCCAATAATTAATATTATTAGTATATTTTAATTAAATTTTTCAAAATTTTCAAAAATGATATGAATTTCAAATGTTCTTATAATTGTTTGAAATGTTAATATAAATGTATAACAATCACTTCTCTAAAATTTTGATAGACAAATGAAACTAATATAGAAATAGTTAACTATATTTCAAAATGTAAAAAATTAAAATTAATCAAAATACAATAAAAAATTAAATTGACCAATAACATTGACTTGCCCTATAATTTAACCTAATATATAATAGAGGGTTTCGTTTTCGAACTGTAAAGTAAGATTATATAAATCAAAATTAGCAGATAAAATCACAAAATGAATTTGTTTCCTTTCTGTGTAGAATGCATTTCACTTTGCTTCATGCTCTTTTCCGTTCTTTTTGACAATTTATTAGATATAAATTCCTTGCTTTGCTGTTGGTCTGTTCCTTTTACTGTTCTCTTTTCTAAAACCACAATTATTGGACCGTCCACTGCAGCTTTATACCCTTTACTTTTTAGTAGTTGTGTATCACGACTTTGGGCATTTGCCATAATGTGTTTGTTTTTATATATATAATTTCTCAAATTATTCATAATTTTTTTTAATTTAAAAAGAGATAAATAACATGCTCAAAATTATTTTTTTTATATTAATAATAATATTAATATTAATCGAATTAAAACTCAATTAGGTTGTTCTTTCCAATACTCTTTCCTATGAATTAATTGCTATAACATTATAATACATTCATAATTCAACAATGTGTAGAACATCCTAACATGTAAATAATGATACAAAATTATTTAATATGATTGATTAAAATAACATTCATTAAATTTATAAAAAGAGAGATTCACTTGCACCAATATTTAATAGTAAAATTAAAGTTGTGTTATACTTTTTCATATTCTTTTATATGATTAATATTTTAAAATTTTAATCATTAAATTTATGTATATAATTATACTTATTATGCATGTAAAATTTTAAATAGATTCGATACCTATATCATATCAATTTAAAATATTATATATATTAATATGATATGTGCTCAAAGCCATCATTTAGAACTATTTAAATACAAATTATTATGAAATCTGTAAAAAGAAAATGTTTCACAAGCAGAGGTAAAATGATAACATCTGCTTCATTTATTTTTTAAAATTAAAATATATCTCAAGATACATATATCATCATTTTAATTTTTTTTTAATTTTCTTTGAACAAAAAAACTTTTCTATACCAACATTTGTGTATTGATATGATAAATTACACTCTTAATGAAAGAAAACATGTTAAAATCTTAAAAAATTACATTATTAGAAGGGATACCATAAACACAAACTGTAAAACATATATGAAGTAGAAAAAAAAAAGAAGGATTATATTTCAAAATGTCCTTAAGAAAATGCAAAAAAATCAATTAAATCCTTGTATTAAATTCACACCCAATCAAGTCCCTCTATTAACGGTTTCGTTATTGATCAAACAGGCTGTTAAAATAAATTGACGGACCAATCAAATGGTGACACGTTGCAGCTTATGGTCTAATCTAATATTTTTCCATAAAAATATTAAAAATAAGAAAAAATATAGAAAATTAGAAAAATAAAAAATATTAAAAATTAAAAAATGAAAATTGATATAAAAATATAAAATTAACAAAACATTTTTAAAAATTTTTAAAAAATTATTAATATTCTATAAAAATCATAAAAAATCTTAAAAATATAAAAAAATTCAAAGTATTTAAATAGATATCAACTTATAAAAATTATAAAAAAAATCATAAAAACTTGAATTGAACTGGATTAATCGATTAGATTGATTAGACCAGAATCAAAAAGGATATTGTCAGATTGGGTCGACCATTGGTCCAGTTTTGAACACCTTTGTCAGAATATTTCATTTTGATATGTGCTAATAGTTAGATAATAAAATTTTGATTTGATAAAAAAATGTTTCAACTGCGTGTTTCCCAAGTTAATTTGTCTAATGACTTTTTTCAGATTGACACCCTTGTCGATTTTGGACTAACTCGTTCAATTCAAGTTTTTATGTTTTTTTTATACTTTTTATATGTTTATATAATTTTAGTAATTTTAATATTCTTTATAAATTTTAATAATTTATTATTATTTTTTAAGAATTATAATACATTTTTCTAATTTTAAATATTTTAAATAAGTTTTATTAATTTTATAAATTCTTGTATAATTTATTAGATTTTTATATTTTATAATTTTAAATTTATATCAATTTTAATATTTTTTATATTTTTTAAAGTTTTTTTTAAGAATTAATATTTTTATAAAAGAAATATTAAATTAAACTAAATTTTTTTATAAATTACTATTTAATTCATCTGTGAATTTATTTTAACAGTTAATATGATGAATGAACTATAACTATAATAAAGAGGTCGCAATTTTGTTCTCTTCCATGGATAGTCAGTTTAAATACTGGCCCACAACAATAATATATCATCGCCTCTCCCAAGGCGTTAATTCGTGCTCCTCTCCTACATACACCTAGGAATTCTCCTCTGTTGCTTTATAAGATGAGATTGATCCAGGGAATAGCTAATTTTAGGCGTCTTTACGCTAATTCTATAGACTTGAACACAAAATCCTACCTCTCCACGACAAAGCGTGCATTTTGCAGGCCAAGTGAACACGCAAAGGTCGTTAACACCACCATCACTTGTTCTCCATTTTATTGCAGCAATAACTTAGGATCGAGATCCCATTCAAGCAGACCCGAAATGGAGGGGATAGAGCATAGGGTAATCAAAGCCAATGGCATAAATATGCACGTCGCTGAGAAAGGGAAAGGCCCTGTAATCCTTTTCCTCCATGGATTCCCAGAGCTCTGGTATACATGGCGCCATCAGATCACTGCTTTTGCCTCGCTTGGGTACCGAGCTTTGGCTCCTGACCTGCGTGGATTTGGGGAAACGGAGGCACCCGATGATGCCTCCACCTATACCAGTTTAGACGTGGTGGGGGATCTCATTGCTCTCCTGGATGTTGTCGCCGCCGACCAGGACCAGGTTTTTGTCGTGGGACATGATTGGGGTGCCCTCATTGCCTGGTGGTTGTGCATGTTTAGACCAGACAGGGTTAAGGCTTTGGTTAACATGAGTGTTGCATTCAATCCTAGGAACCCTAATATGAAACCTCTTGAAGGTCTCAGAGCTTTGTATGGTGATGACTACTACATATGCAGATTTCAGGTTCTTGGTTCCGGTTCTCTTTTCCTTAATTTCCCTTTTTTTTAAAGAAAATTTTAATTTTAATTATGACCCTTTGATCTAAGAAATGCAAAGAAGCTTGAAATTCTTGGTTTTCAGATTTTTCTATAATCTCTTTATTTTAGAATCTCACATGAAGCAGTTCAATTGACATGAAATTAATTATATTTTATTCATACTTTTGTTGTTGATGTACCCTAGGTACAATCTTTTAGGTTTCTTTATGTTGGATCTACTGTTTGAAGTGTTATTTTAATCATTCTTTAGAACAATTGGAAGTGGTCTGCACTAATTTTTTATCCCATAGTTCCTATTTGAACATTATCTGCACCATGAGTCTCTGATACTCTTTCAATTGCAAAGTCTCAGAATTTTAATTTTTATTTTATTTTCCTTTCGGATGAACATTTCTGATTTATGTTACCGTACTTACGTTTAGATATGAATATATATCATATATGAATCATACTCCATATCTCGAATATTTTGTTACAATTAAACATGTATCAAATACAAGTACTTGTAAAAAATGAATGACATAAAATCTGATGCTTGGAAATATTACAGGAGCCTGGAGTCATAGAGGCTGAGTTCAGGGAGATGGGATATGAGAGAGTTCTAAAGGGATTCTTTACATACCGTGATCCATTGCCTCTTCTTATACCAAAAGGCAAATATTTTGGACAACCAGACACTCCAATAAGCTTGCCCTCATGGTTTTCAGAGGAAGATTGCAAGTATTACCTCAGCCAATATGAGAAGAAAGGCTTCACCGGGGCATTGAACTATTACCGGAATATAAACTTGTATATATGTTTACCCTTCAACTTCCATCGATGAATGCCCAAGTTTTAAGGTATTGAGTTCTGAGTTGCTTATGTTGTTTGATATATCTTTGTTGCAGAAACTGGCAACTTACTGCACCTTGGACTGGAAGTAAAATAAAAGTGCCGGTTAAGTTCATTGTTGGCGACCAGGATCTAACCTATAATGGTCCGGGAATCAAGGATTACCTACACAAGGGAGGTCTTAAGAAGAATGTTCCACTCTTGGAGCAAGTGGTTGTGATGGAGGGAGTGGCACACTTCCTCCAAGAAGAAAACCCTGATGAGGTCAATAAACATATACATGACTTCTTTAATAAGTTCTAATTCGCTATTTAAGATGTTTACCCCTGTTTTACTTGAAAAATGTTATTTCTGCCCATTTTAAGAACTTCAATCAAGTATAAGATGCAAGTAAACATATCACTCTATGAAGGGTAAACGAACTTCCATTGTTTGAAATAGGCCTCCCATTGAAATAACGGGAGTAAGGAAAAACCCTCCAACAAGATACTTTGACACTCAACCACTAGATGATAGAACTTTGATATGATTTGTGACACTCCACATCCAACACGATTATCGAATTTGAATGCATAAAGTCGTAATAATTATACATGCATACAATAATTAATTATAAAATTTTCATTATGCGAAAGAAAATTGTACTAATTAATAGTCAAATTTGACCACACATATTGGTTCAAGTTTCTATGGAGTCATATATGGATTTAGGATTCAAATTCAAATCCAAATTATCAAAATTCAACAATGTGTCTCGAGATAATAAAATCATATCTCGAGACATGCCTCCTTTGTTTTCTTATTTTTGCTTTGGAGTTAATTCATATCTCAAGACAATGACCTTTTTGCTTTGAGATAGGTCTCAAGACATAGTTTCCTTATTTTAGACCTTTAGCTTCGATATTTTGTTGTCTTGAGACATAATAGCCTGTCTCGAGACATGCTTAGTAAATTTTGAGGCCTACACCTGAAAATGCATAATTTGGTCATTTTTGTTTGAATCGTCTGGATACCAAACAATAATTTTGCCTATAATGCACCTTATATACCAATGACGTGAACTCTTAAACAAGCCTAACTAGCCAACATATTATCATTCACCATGATACGAGATAGGGGAAGAAAATCATATTCAAGTTGTTTAACTTGAAAAAGAAATATTTTAATCTGACTTGAAAAGAAGAAACCAAACAAGTTTAGAAAAATAAAGAAAAGAAAAATAACTAAAATGAGAAATGTAAGAACAAAGAATAAATATTCAGAACAATAAAGAAATAAATAAACTGTGGGGTATGCATTCTATTTTCAACCGAATAGACGGGGACGTTGCGATGTGGCGACTTGTTCCCCACATAAATCGATTTTCTTCTCCCAGTTAAACTTTGATTAGTCTAGGGACATTTTAGTATGATTAGACATCTAATTTTAAACTATTTAAAAGGGGTCTTGTATCCTTGTTTTGAGAGGTCTTACTTTTCTTTTGGGGGTGACAAGATGTAATTGTAAATGAATTTTGGTGAGAGTTTTCATGGTAACTATGGAGAGAATTTTGTTCCCGACTTAGGGTTTTGATTTTAGGGTTTGGGTTTGTATGTTTAATACATTTAAGTTTATTTTCTCCATATTGTACTATTATTTGTTAACTCATTTTGTAAAAAGTCGAAGCCTCCTTTGCCCGTAGTTTTTATCCTCTTTAGAAAAGTTTTTCTCATAAAATTTGTGTTCAATCTTCTCTGTATTTTCTATTTCGTTGTTTATACGGGTCAATTCTCAACAAAAATAGTAAACTTCAAATGCACAAACAATAGTATTATTGGTTATGTAATTTTAATATATATTTAAAAATATTGCATTTATTTTCACATTTTTTATTTTGTAATAGTAAATTTTAAAATTTGTAACACATGATTACCATAACTCATTTTAATATGATATTACAAATATTAATGGAAATCATTGAAAAATAAACGAAATAGTTATTATGTAAAGTTAAATCTGTAAAATACGTTAAATTTTTATAGTTTTATTTTAATGAAGAATTACATCTATTAGTTTTATTGAAATATTGATTTAAATATTATATTGTAGAGAAATAAAAGTTTTTTTAATATTATAAAAAGAAATAATTTAATATTATTATAAGTTTGTATAAAAAGATATAACTTAAATTTGTATAAAAATTTGTAGAAAATTTAATTGTAAATTATATATATTTTTATTTATACTATACTTAAAAATATAGTTCAAAAATTTAAAAATAGAACATAATACAAAAATTATTATAAATATAAATAATATTTATCTTAATTTTTTCATTATTAAATTTTTAATTTAAGATAATTAGATAATTTTATTTATCTAAATTAAATTTAAATAGATAAATTTAATATATTTAAATATATACCATTAATATATGTCTATATATTTTAAAAATTTATTTTAAATTATTTATTTAAATTTAAAAATTATCATAAAATATATTATTTATCTTAACATTTTATTATTTAATTTAAGTAATTAATATTTTACTATAATTATTCAATACTTTTAAACTTTATTCATTTCAATTACTTAGTTAAAATAGATTTAAATTAATGATGGTAATTATATTAAAAAACATATTTATAATAAATAAATTATATTTTAATTAATACATACAACAACCCATCACGAGAAAGAAAACCAATTATTATATAAATGTTAGTGATTTCTTATTTTAGGAAAAATAAATCAACCTAATTATTAATAAAAGTACTTTTAAAATCAATAACTTTAAATAAATAAATAAACTAGGTAACTTATAATTTTTTATGAAAAACCTATTTTGGCGTTGGAAGATTTTAACATGCCAATAATACCCCTATTTACTTCTAATGACTTATGAGAAAAAACCTATTTTGACCTTGAATTTTTTAAAAATACCAATAGTATTCCGATATACTTCCAATGACGAGTTGGTTTTATCTTATATGTAGATGCATGACTTAAACATCTTTTTCAATAATACAGGACTTATATTAATGTCGTAGAAAAATAATTATTTCATAATTATTATATTACATTATTTGTACTAACAAGTAGTTGAATGAAGATTTCTTTTCCAAGCATTTGGACAAAGTTCAAATTTTGAAGTCATTATTATTAAAAAGTTTTATTTGAATACCACCCTTACTAAAATAGGATTAGTCTCAAATGTAAAATGGATAAAAACACTTTTTATTATAATAAAAATTACATTACATCATTTTATTATTTATTGTCTTTTAAATATTTATTTATTTATTGAAGTTTGCATAAAAAAATTAACTAATTTAAATTCTGTTTGAATCAATTTGACGATTAGCTTGGGCAACACAATTGTTGGAAAATAATGGATATTTTGAAACTTTGAGGCATATTATTTTATTGATAAAATTGAAAGTTTGAATAATAAATTATTGATTTATATTCTATATAATAATATGCTCAAAATTGTTGAGTGATAGATGATAAATTGATGCTCAAATTAAATAATAGTTCTGTCACTTGATCAATAGTTGTATCTTTTGAACAATTGTATCTCTTGGTGAATAGAATCGTTGCCTTTGGTTTAATATTGCATCTTTTCATTCATTGTTTTTGTTCACTTATATCTATTAACTTTTCAACAAAACTCTTCATGAATCGGTCTAAATCTCTTCATTCATTTCCTCTCCTCTATAAAAAGCCAAGTTAGAAGACTTCCAAAACCCATCATCAAAAACTATTAATATAAAAAATTCCTTCTAAATTCATTCCTCCTGGTGATAGAGAAAGGCAAGATTATGTTTGATTGATCATTGTTGCTGTGCTACTACTGTGATTGTTTGTTGTTGTATATTGGAAACAAACATCCAACATTACACAAAACACTGAGGAAAGGTCGAATCTATCCTAAGGAAACTATTCATACAGACCTCAATAAAATTCTTCTTCTAATTTTCAACTCTGTCTAATTATAGACATTTTGTTATGTTACTGCTACTGCATTGTATTGCATTATTATTGTTACTGACATATTAATACTACATACGATATTATATTTTTCTTACATTCTAAAGAAATATGATTTGTTGTAGTTTTAATCTAAGGCATACAAATTACCATCGTAACTTATTTAGGTTGGTTTGTACTTTTGTTTCATATTTTAATTTCATTACGGATTCTGGTTTTTTATTCTGGATACAAAAAAATGTCTCATACATCAAACAACTCATCCAATTCAAAAACTGAGGCGATTGTCGCTACTTAGGCTCAGGCTGCGAGCCAAACGTTACTTGTAACTATGAGTCACAATGAAAAGCCTACGAAATTCACAAGAGATAATTTTAAAACATAGCAACAGAAAATGTTGTTCTATTTGACCATGTTGACTATGGCAAAATTTCTGAAGGATAATGCTCCTATTTTTAGAGAGGATGAGGAAGATGTTATTACTGCTTTCAACATTGCCAAATTATGGAACAACTCTAATTTCATATGTTGTAACTGCATTTTGAACGATTTATCTGATGAAATTTATAAAGTATACAATATCAAGAAAACGACTAAGGAATTATGGGAATCGCTGGACCATAATACGAAACTGAAGATGCTAGTGTTAAGAAATTCTTAGTTGCTAAGTTCTTAAACTTTGTAATGGTTGATTCTAAAACTGTTGTAAATCACATAGAATTCCAACTGATCATTCATGGTATTCTCACAGAAGAGATGGTTATAAGCGAATCCTTTCAAGTGACAGCCATTATTGAATAACTTTCCCCTACTTGGAATGACTTTAAGAATTATCTTAAACATAAAAGGAAAGAAATGGCAGTGGAAGATCTAGCTAGCAAACTTCAAATTGAAGAAGACAATCGAGGTGCGACTAAAAGGATAAACAAAGCAACCAATCCTAACTTTGTCAAGGCAAATGTAGTGGAAGTCAATAAGGACTCCAAGAAAAGAAAACATTCTCAGACTGGGTCTAAACTAGGACCAAAAGGCAGTGTCTTTAAGAAGCCAAAATTCCAAGGAAAATTCTTTAATTGCAATAAGATGGGACACAAGTAATCCTATTTTAGGCTTCTAAAAAGGGCCAAAACAAACGAGGCCAACGCTGTGGAAAATATTTCTAGGTAAGTATCTGATCCTAACCTCTACGCTGTGATTTCTGAAGTCAACTTGGTTGATTCAAATCTAATAAAATGGTGGCTTTGATACTGGTGCCACACTTCATATTATCTTTGACAAGGACTCCTTTGTTGAGTTGGCTCTTTGTGAGAAAGAGGAGAAGTTTTATATGGGCAATGCTACAACTTCCAAGGTCAAGGAGAAATGCAATGTGATTTTGAAGATGACTTCTAACAAAGAGTTGAAACTTCAAAATGTGTTGTATATGCCTAACATACGTAAGAACTTTTTCTTTGGGACCCTTCTAAGCATGCATGGCTTTAAGATGATATTTAAATCCCAAAAGTTAGTTTTTTCAAAAGGGGGAACGCTTGTGGGAAAGGGATATGTATTAAATGATATGTGGAAACTCAATGCTATATCTGTAGAAGCTAATACTATGAATAAGAATGATGTTTCTTTTTTTACTTATATGCTTGAGTCATTTGATTTATGACATGGTCGGCTCGGACATGTTAATTCTGATACTTTACGTAGATTAATTAACTTAGAGCACATTTCTTCATTTCACATTAATTATAATCATAAATGTGAAACATGTGTTAAGGCAAAACTAACAAGGTCTTCATTTCAATCTGTTGAAAGAAATATTGAACCACTTGATCTAATACATAGTGATATTTGTAACTTAAATTTTATTCAAACTAGAGGAGGGAATAAATATTTTATTACCTTCATTGATGATAGTACAAAATATTGCTATGTATATTTGCTTAAAAGCAAAGGTGAAGCTAGAGGAGAAAATAAATATTTTATTACCTTCATTGATGTTAGTACAAAATATTGCTATATATATTTGCTTAAAGGAAATATGAAGCTACAGAGAAATTTGTTCTCTATAAGCAGGAAGTTGAAAGTCAACTTAATAAAAGAATTAAAAGGGTGAGAAGTGGCCGTAGTAGTGACTATGTTGAACCATTTGGTAAATTTTGTGCACAACATGATATTATTCATGAAGTGACACCACCATACTCTCCTCAATCCAATAGAGTAGCAGAGTGAAAAAATCAAACCCTAAAAGAAAAGATGAACACAATGCTAGGAAGTTCTGGGTTGTCACAGAACATGTGGGTGGAAGCTATTTTATCAACGAACTACCTTTTAAATAAGGTGCCTCATAAGAAAAAGAACAAGGTACCATATGAGTTATGGAAGGGCAGAAAACCTTCCTACAACTACTTGAAAGTGTAGAGGTGTCTTGCAAAGGTAATGGTTCCTTTACTAAAGCAAATGAAAGTAGGTCCTAAAACGGTGGATTGTAATTTCATTGGTTATGCACGCCACAACAAGACATATCAATTTCTTGTGCATGAATAAAAGAATCCTGAAATTCACAAGAATATGATATTGGAATCTAAATATGCCTCATTTTTTGAAAATATATTCCCTTATAAAATAGGGAAGTTGGGTCAAATTCAACAAAACGTACTTCAGAGACTATTGATAATTAAGACTTTCAACAAAAGGTTGAAGTCGGGCAGAGCTAAGAAGTAAAAAGGACAAGGGAGAAAAAGTCATTTGGATAAAATTTTCTAACCTATATGCTAGAAATTAAACCTCAAACTTATAGTGAAGATACAATCAACTAAAAGCACATTTTGGAAAGATGCTATCAAGAGTGAAATTGATTCCATAATGAAAAATAATATGTGGGAATTAGTAGATCTACCTCAAGAAATTAAACCACTAAATTCTAAATGCATTTTCAAGTGAAAAATAAAAGCAGATGGAACAATTGATAAGTACAAGGCGATATTGGTTATAAAAGGTTATAGATAAAAGGAAAGCCTTGACTACTTTTATACATTTTCTCTTGTATCAAGAATAACTTCTATAAGGATGATACTTGCTATTGTTGCTTTGTTGAATCTAGAGGTTCATCAAATTGATATTAAGAAACTTTTCTAAATGGAGATTTCGATGAGGAGATTTACATGGAACAACCTGAGGGTCATGTAGCTCCAGGGTAAGAAAGAAATCTCTGTAGATTGGTGAAGTCTTTGTATGGACTTAAGCAAGCACCAAAACAGTGGCATGAAAAGTTTGACAGTGTCATGATATCAAATTGATTTAAAATTAGTAAGTGTGACACATGTGTGTATGTCAAAACCACTGTTGATGGATATGAATTTCTATGTTTATATGTTGGCGACATACTCATTGTTGGAAGTAACAATGAAATGGTAAAACATACCAAAAACTTGTTAAATTCAAGATTTGACATGAAAGATATGGGACTTGTTTGACATGATTTTGGGCATCCAAATCAAAAGGTCATCTGAAGGTCTCGTATTGACTTAATCACACTACATAGACAAGATTCTTGAGAAATTTGGCAAGGATGATTTTGGTGTAGCAAGAACTTCGATCTATATAAGTCAACATCTGTCAAAAAACAAAGGTGAAAGTGTTGACCAAGTGGAATCTGCAAGAGTCACAGGCAATCTAATGTACCTTATGAGTTGCACTAGACTTGATATTGTTTTCACTATAAGCAGTTTAAGCATATTCAAAAGAAATCCAGGGAAGAATCACTGGAAAACAATTGTTAGAGTACTAAGATATCTTAGATATACTCGAAACTACGGATTACATTATTTTAGAGATCCTACTATGTTAGAAGGATTCTCCAATGCCAGTTGGATATCTGATATTCAAGATGCCAAGGCACAAGTGGTTATATTTTCATATTGGGAGGATGGGTTGTTTCATGGAAATCCTTAAGGCAAACGACTATATCAAGATCCACAATGGAATCTGAGTTTGTATCTCTAGACAAATCTAGAGAAGAGATAGAATGACTACAAAACTTTTTAGAGGATATTCCTGAATGGTCAAAGCCTATGCCCACAATATGCATATATTGTGATGACCAAGCAACAATTGGTAGAACACAGAACGTAATGTATAATGGTAAGTCGAAACACATGCGTCATCAACATAATACCATTAGACAACTGATCTCAACTGAAGTTATCTCTATTGATTTTGTAAGATCAAAGATAACAATACGAATTCGCTAACCAAATGGTTAAACCGAGATCAAGTTGATAAAACATTGAAAGGAATGAGACCAAAGCCCATGAATATTTAAGGTGTTATGTGAAGGAAAACCCAACCTAGTTGACTAGAGATCCTAATATCCAGGTTCAATGGGACAACCTACTTGCATAGACCTTGTGAGGTCATTGTGGGAGTTTTTATCCCAATTCCATTCCTATGATGAAAATAGTGATTAAAATATGAAAAAGGTTAAGCAATGCTTTTAATGACCATTGTGTGCTTCAATAAAACAAACAACATAAATCACCTATGTGAGAGTGAAGTGGGACCGCTTCAAGGAGATTATTAGGGCATAGTTTTCTAAGCTCTTGCAGAATCAGGAGGATGTTCACGGCCATATGAGCATACCCATGAGAACCAAAATCTTACCAATGAGGTATTTGTTTGAGGTATATCATCGTTTACACAAATGATAGAATAGTTCAAGGACATCGCGTCTACTGGTCAACTAGTAAAGTAAATATACTTTCACAAGAAAAGGTTCAAGGGTTGATGCCTACCTACCTATCAAATACCGAACATAGAATCTATCACCTATTTGAGTCTTTGAGACTCTGATAATACTCTAGGATGGCATATTTTTATGTATTAATTATATTTTTATTTTGAGTATGATCATGCTAATTTGAGCTATTTATGGTTTTTTATCTTATGGGTACTAAATTGGAGGAAAAATGAAATTTGGGGCTAAAAGGGTGAATTTAAAGTGAAATTGGGCCAGCATGCAAAGTAGGAAAGAAGTGGTGCCGAAAATGCAAAGTGTAAAAGATTTTGGGAGCAAAAAATGCAAAAGAAGAGATTTTATAGCACAAGACTCTATTTTAAATTCCAATTATATTAGGATAATTATTAAGGATAATTATTTAGATTTAATTTTAGTTTTTATATTTATTTATCCTTATTTTTCTTTAATTATCTTTATTTAATTATATTTATCTTTTAGAATTTAATTAGGAATAGACTATGTAATATCCTGAATTAGGGCTTAATCGGAATAGTGGTTTCGTGACCAAATATTCGAGATAGAAATAATTATTTTACAATGATTTTGATGTTTATGATATGATTGCATGATTTTGTGAAAATTTCGTGATGAAATTCTATGCCTAAAGTGCTTAAATTGAAAGTAGGGACTAAATCGAATAAGTTGCAAAACTTGCATTCTAGAAGTTTTTAGTATGAAATTGTTTTGGAATATTAATGAGGAGGTCTTAAATATAAATTTGACCAATTTTAAGTTCATGGACAAAATTAGGACATGGAAGGAATTTTTGGAAAGTTTAGTAGTAAGGGTGTTTTGGTCATTTAGTTATTAAAATGAATTAAAAACAAAATTAAAAGCCAATTTTTGTCCATCTTCTTCATTAGGCCAAAATTTCAAGGGTTCTCCATAGCTAGGGTTTGTTTCAAGCTTCCAAGCTCCATAGTAAGTGATTCCAAGCCCCGTTTTTAATGTTCTTTACGTTTTTGGAATCCCGAAAGCTCGATTAAGCTTATGCTAGCAATAATTCAACCTAGGGTTTATATTTGGAAAAATACCCATAGGTGAAATTTGTGTATTTTGATGTTTTATGATAGAATATGGGGTTTTAAATTATGTTAGACAACTTGTGCTACTCGGTTTTTAGTGAAAACGAGTAAAAGGGCTTAATCAGTAAAAATACCTAATAGTCACAAGTATATGTTAGAGAGAGAATTTGATGTTGCCATAGAAGGGAAAAGTGATCAGCATGTTATAAAACATAAGAATAAGGAATAAAGTTTAATTCCCGAGCCTAGGGGTAAAAGTGTAATTATGCAAAAGTTTAAGGGCAAAAGTGTAATTTTTTTAAAGTTCGTATTAAATGCTGTTTTGATAAATGTATGTATTAAATAAGATTAATTTGGTATTATAGATCAAGAAAAACGAGATTCAAGTCGTGATCGAGGAAAAGAAAAGATTGTGGACTAAATTGCAAAATCTTTATATTTTGGTACCAAGGTAAGTTCATGTGTAAATAATGTAGCATAAATGTTATTTTGAAGTTATTAATGTTAATTATATGATATGCTGATTTTTAATCGTGAAATATTATGCTTTGTGGTTAATGTTGAGTAATATGCAAATTATGTTTACTACTTGATAAATATGAATTGCTACCGAGTATCGGTTCCGATATTCCATGGAAGACGGCAAATGTGAGATCGAGGGAAAAAGCCCGTTTGAACCTTAGGAATAGATTAGGATACAAGTGACATGTCACTAGGATGGTTGAGCATCCGAACTCGTTGAGTTGAGTCCGAGTTCACTTATGCGAGCGTCCGAACTCGTTGAGTTGAGTCCGAGTTCGTGAGATGTAACTAGGCATCCGAACTCGTTGAGTTGAGTCCGAGTTCATTTATGGATGCGAACGCCCGAGCTCGTTGAGTTGAGTCCGAGTTCACTTAGGGGCGGGTTACATGATTTCTTGATTACATATGTGGCACTTATGTGCAAATTATCCATGTATCCGAGTTATATTCCGATGTGTTCAACGGGTGAAATTTCTAGTTTAATGGAAGAGCACTTAAGATATAAGTGACGTTTTGGGTAAGTGTTGTGAAATGGACACTTTGGACAGGTATGTTCTTAACCCTCGGGTTGAAAATAGATACAACAACGATAAGGTGGTAAGATGATGAATGATGTTTAAAGATGTGATATATGTTTTGGTGGTACCATGCTAAAGTTGTTTGGTATATTTGTATTGTTATGTTACTTGTTATTTACATATGAACTTACTAAGCATTTATGCTTACTCCTTCCTTTTCATTCACTGTAGTTTTGAACAAGCCGGCTCAGGAATCGGGACAGGTCGAAAGTTCGATCACACTATCCAAAGGACTTTTATCTTGGTAAATGGCTTGTACAACTACTTAAGTATGGCATGTATAGCAATATACTTATTTTGTGTAAATAATTTTATGATATGGCCATGTTTGGTTGAGAAAATGTTTGATATTGATAAGTCATGGTGATGGCTAATTTAGATCATGTTTGATATCATGGAAGTTTAATAGGTTATCTAGTTCATAAAAATTCATGGAAAGATGAAACTTGCCTTAAAAAAGAATATTGCTGCAGCAATGACATGAATTTGAAAAATCACTAAAAATAGTATAAATGGAAATAAATGATGAGTAAGTTATGAAATTGAAGCTTAATGAGTCTATTTTCATATGGATTGAACAAAACAGGAATATAAATTATATTTTATGAGATATTTAAACTTTTGCAAAACAGGGCCAGAGTGATTTCTGGATCCCCTGTTCTGACTTTAAAAATTCATAATAAATTTACTAAAATAATTAGAAGTTTTTATTTATATGTACAGATTCCTTATTGAGTCTAGTTTTAATAGAAACAAACCTCATAGTCATTGAAATTTTTTATATAGATATATCTGATTCGTAATGCACAGAGGTCAGAGTAGTCGAACCCTGAAACAGGGGATACTTTAATGAATAAACTGTACTAATTTGCTCAATAAAAAAATTCTAGAAAAAAATTAGTAAATAGATATATGAGTCTAGATTCAGGGAAAATTTACAGATCTTGATTTCGAGTTTCGTAACTCGAGATATGATTTTTCTTGTAACTGTGACGCGAGTAGCTAGAAAGCTGTGAATGTAGAAACAAATGATTTGAAGTTCTTAAATTGATAAATTATGTTCCGTAACCCATCAAGCTCGACTCCGGTGATGGTCTCGGGTGTGGGGGCGTTACAGACTAGGTTTTCTAGTACTATAAATAGAGGATGGAGTGACACAATTTTCACTGATTTTTTTCTGTAAACATTCTCTCCCCATAAAATTTAGCCTTTTATTCTTTTCATATTTTTTTCAATAAAAATTTCATTTCCATTATATTTATTTCTTTTTCCCCAAAAAACATGAGCCACTAAATCTATCTAGCCGAAGGTTGTCAAAGTTCCCCAAAAAGGGTTCATGAGGCTTAGGATTCATACTTAGCCTTCTCGACGAGTATTCATTATTTCTCCGCATTACGGGGCTGACACTTTCGTCCATGTCCCTTAAAAGGTGATCTTTTCATTATATGCAAAGGCGACCGCTTTGTATATTTTGGGCAGTTCGTTAGCTTACTGTGTCAGAAGTTGGCGAGCCCAAGAGATAAAATGGCGTGGGATTCGCCATTGAGAAGTGATGATCTAGTATAAAATGATCCCAAAGAAGTGATTGTTGGCTAGAGTCAGGTTCTGCTAAATCATAAGTCTAAATTCTTGGAGCTGATGGTTGTAGGCATCCTCTTCCACAATAACTGGCTTATTCTATTTGAGAAGGATCATCTAAAAGCCGAGGATTGAACCCAAGGCAGATCAAGGCAACCGGAGGCTAGAATCTCCCCATAAAAACTCATTTTTCCTCAACTCTACTTATTTCTACTATTTCAATTTTAATTTTCGTAATTTCAATTTAATCCAAACTTTTAATTCTATTTTTTTTTATCTTTCCAGGTACGCAGGTTTTCTTGCGCACAATTCTATCTGGGATTTAGAGGAACAAACAATTGTGCAAATTCGGTCCCTGAGGATTTGACCCTACTTCCCTTATACTATTATTTTTATTATTTTATGGGGATAGGATATTTTTGGTGCTCTCAACGATCGCATCAAATTTTGGCACTGTTGCCGAGGACTAGTAACGTACTAATCTTGTTTCTTTGTTTCTTATGGCTAGGTTAACTCCAGGTATTCTTGCGTTTGATTCAAAAATAGAAAAGACTACAAGAGCTAATCGCAAAGAGACAAAGTTACGGAAAAAACGGTCAGGAGTGGTTGGGACTCAGATCAACTTACCACGAAAAATCAAAGTCGACGACGAAGTTAAGTCTAGGGTTAACAAAAACCCTACAGAAACACTTGAAAGTGAAAAAGTAGAAGTCGATTCACCAGAAGAAGTGCTTAAAGCTAGGGTTAACGAAAACCCGAATTTAACACATCAACCAATGACTCAAATAATTCGGGCCGAAGTTCCAGCAGAACAACCGCCATTGTACATCGTGTATCTTAATATGGATACTAATTATGAACTGAAGTCAAGTTTAATCCAGCTATTGCCAACTTTTCTAGGTTGGAAAATGAAAACCCTCACAAACATCTAAAAGAGTTTCATATGGTTTGTCTTAGTATGAAACCTCAAGGGGTAACTGAGGATCAAATCAAATTGCGTGCTTTCCCTTTTTCCCTAGTAGATTCAGCTAGGGAATAACTATTTTATTTACCTCATGGATCTATTACAACTTGGGCTGATCTTTCTTGTTTGTTTCTTAACAGGTTTTTTCCAACATCATGTGAAGCTGAGCTAAGAAGAGAGATCATTGGAATAGTGCAAAAAGAAGCAGAGTCTCTTTACGACTATTGGGAGCGATTTAAGAAGTGTGCGAGCTGCCCACAACACGGTATAACAAAACAATCTCTTATCCAATATTTTTATGAAGGCTTGAAACCCATAAAGATGAACATAGTGGACGTCACCAGTGGAGGAGTGTTTGTCAACATGACTCCTAACAAGCAAGGGACTTGATATCTATAATGGCTACAAATACTCAGTAGTTTTGAGCCAATCCTGAGCCCTCTAGAAGGGTTCACCAGCTAAGTAATTCAACTTTAGAAGATAAAGTTGATAGAATTACTAATATTGTGAATTCTCTTGTTGCAGAAAAAGCAAAACCAGCCTGATTATGCATAATATGTGCTATACCTAAACATACAACTAATGCATGTCCCAATTTGTATGACGATACTATGACTCATTTGGACGTTGTGGGAAATTTCCATGGGCCACCACAGAGGCGATATGACCCCTACGCTTATACCTATAACCCAGGATGGAGGGACCATCCCAATTTGAGTTATGGGGCCAATCCACGATATAACCAGCCATACCAAAATCGGGTTCCACAATGGCCATGAGATTCAAGTAATTCTCTAGAAACTTTGCTCAATAAATTAGCAGCTAATATGCTTGATTTTCAATAGAAAACCAAGGCATCTGTAAGAGAATTGACCACATCACTTGAGAAAATGAGTTCTCAAGGGAAGCTTCCGTCACAAACAGAACTGAACCCAAGACAAAACGTGAATGTAATGATGCTGCAAAGTGGAAAGATGCTGGAACCAAATCCTGGGAGAAATCTTGGCCAAGAAATTGCCCAGGAAAAGCCAAAAAATGTTGAACAGGTTCGAAAAAAACCACCATTTCCTAAAATTCAACCTCCATTTCCAGGACGATTGAATCAATGTCGAATAAGTAAAGAAGACAAAGAGATCTTCAAAACATTCAGAAATGTCGAGATTAACATACCACTATTGGATGCCATCAGACAAATTCCATGTTATGCCAAATTCCTTAAAGAACTTTACACCAACAAACAAAAATTAACAAGTAATGAAAATGTAAGTGTTGGTGTAACACCCCTAACCCATAACCATCGCCAGAATAGGTTAAGAGGCATTACCAGACCTGTAACTCAAATCAAGACATTTATTTAACAAATTTCTTCACATTTCAATAACCATCAATCATTCACATTCAAAATGTACTTAAATCAATCATGCAAAATCTTAATCATGCATTTGGGACTAAATTGATATCAGATAAAAATTTCAGAAGCTTAGGAAATTTTTAACATTTCAAATACCACACGTCCGTGTGAACAGGCCGTGTGCTTCACACGGCATTAAACACGCCCGTACGTCTAAGCCGTGGCAAAGCAGGGCATACATACTGACTTGTCCACAAGACATGCCCATGTACCAGGCCGTGTGAAAATTCGGGAGGCTACTGACTTGGGTCACACAGCCGACCACACGCCCGTGTGCCACACACGACCGATAGACACGTCCGTGTGTCTAGGTCGTCTCAAAACTATAGGGTATACTGACTTTAATTCGTAAGGTACCCCAGGGGACACACAGCCGTGTAACATGACCGTGTGTCACACACGGTTGAGACACACGCCTGTGTCTCTGCCCGTGTGGACAAAAATAGGCCATTTGAAAATCCAAATTTGCCACCCTAAAACATAAGCATTTACATTCATAATTGACCACATTAATGCAACTTAATTGGTAACCAAATTGACCAATTCAATACAAATTATAAACTCTATCCAAACTCACCATTTATAAAACCAAATATCTATATAACCACATATACAACTCATTCATTTAACATCTATTTATCAAGACTTCATTTGCATAATTTCATTCAAATATTACCATACCAAAAGATACTATCATTAAGCACATATAAATACAACCAAAACATGATACCAAATAAGCCAAATCACATAGCTTATCTTATACACAAAAACATACCAAAATCATGTTGTCAAGTATCGTAACTAACATCATTTAAACTAGCCTATACATGCCATATTTACAATTATTCACAAGTTCAAAATGCCACTCGAACATTTAGTACTGTGACGTGCAACTCCAACTTGTCCAGAACGAGAGAGCTAACGAACCTCTATAAGACATAGAAACAAAAACAGAGTAAGCTTATAGCTTAGTAAGCCCATATAATTTAGAATTTAAAATTACCATTTATAAACTATCAAGCAATAATAAAAATGCCAACAATTTAATTTAACCATCACCTAATCACAAATATTCATCACATGTTAGTCATTTAACACATGCATAAAGCTATCTATTAGTACTTTACTTTGCATCAATTCTAAAGTCACACATGAAATATTTAACACTTATAACCTGTAACTTATCCGAATAACCAATATTTAAGCCCGTTGAACCTATTAGAACTTCAAAAGATAATCAAGTGAACAATGCCAGTAATCCGTCAATTCATCATCGTACATGCTCTTTCGAGTCATGGTTGGTAAGCTCCTTTGAACTGAACGGTAAGCTATATTGAGCTAAACGATAACCTTCAATGAGCTAAAACAGTAAGGTCTTATGAGCTACGGTGAATCCACAACAAATGTAGGAGCTCGACCAATACGGTGATCTCAGTAACACGTCACTCGTATCCAATAAATTCACATAGTTCAAACGGAGCTCGGAAATGAATACAATATATCATCTAGGCATTTATATTTCAAGTATTTCAATAAAATACATTCAATTCAATAATTACAAGTATAGAAAATTTTGATTCTAATTATACGAACTTACCTCGTATTTGCTCGGTTAACATTCGTTTACCCGTCTACCTTTTGCTTCCTTCGATCAAGTTTCGATATTTGTTTATCTTGATCTATATTTATCAAATTCAATATTTTAAGTAATTATTCATTTCAATTTAGTCCCTAATTCACATATATGGCAATTTACATATTTTCTCCCATAATTTTAACTATTTTACAATTTAGTCCTTTATACATAAAATGGCAAATTACACATTTTTAACCACAATCCACCTTAGCCGAATTCTATATGGTATTATAATAGCCCATATTTTCACTTATTTCACATTTCTAACCACAATATTTCTATCTTTTTCAATTTAATCCCATATGCTCATTTTTGTCAAAATTCATTTAATAAAACTTACATATATTTCAATATCCATCAATAATCTAGAATAATACTTCAAAATATACTAGTATTCAACAATGACATATTTCAAAATCATCAAAAATTTCAAAAATTGAGGTATGGGCAGGATAGAACACAAAGCAACGATCTCAAAAACGTAAAAATTATCAAAAATCGAAGCAAAACATAGCTTAATCTAGCCAAATTTCTAGCCGAACCCTAACTTGGTATTTTTCTTTTCTTCATTTGATAAAATCGGCCAACAAAGATGATAATGGCCTTTATTTTATGTTTGTTTTACTTATTAATTCATTTAAAATCAATTTACCATTTTATCCATACTTAATAAACATATAAAACATATATAACAAGGCCATTAATGCCCACTAACATTTAAAATGGTCTAATTACCATTTAAGGCTACTATATTCAAAATCCAAAGTAGTTTAACACATCTAACATATAGAATGCTACTTTTATCTTTTATGCGATTTAATCCTTTTCATCGAATTAACCATTTAAATGGTAAAATTTCTTTACGAAATTTTCACACGGTAAATCTATCATGCTATAAACATTAATAAAATAATAAAATAAATAATTGGACTTGGTTAAGTGGTCCTGAAACCACTGCTTCGATTTGACCTAAAAATAGGCTGTCACAGTTGGTGAGAATGTATCTGCAGTGTTACAGCGAAAAATGCCAGGGAAATGCAAAGATAGGGGAATGTTTGCAATACCATGCAAAATAGGTCATTTGGGAATTAAAAAGGCTATGTGTGATTTAAGAGCCTCCATAAATGTAGTGCCTTTTTTCTGTTTATGAATCACTTAACGCAGGTTTTTTGATGAAAATAGGTGTTATCATTCAGTTGGCAGACAGGTCTATTGTGCATCCCGAAGGAGTCCTTGAGGACATATTGGTAAAAGTTAACAAAATTATTTTCCCTACAGATTTTTATGTGATAGAGATGGAGGAGGATAGCACTCTTGGATCTTCAAACCTCTTGTTGGGCAAACCTTTCCTTAGTACCGCTAGCATTAAAATCGACGTTCGAAGTGGAACACTCACGATGGAATTTGATGGGGAGATCGTGAATTTTAATGTTTACGATGCTATTAGTCATCCAAGCGAAATCTTGAGTATATACCGTGTTGACATAATTGACTCATTATTAGAGAAGACTTTTGAGTCAATTTATGAAGATAAATCTGAATTTATATTTGATGATCATGAATCTGTTAATGAATTATTGTCTCCATCAAACACTAAAATTTTACCTTCTGTTGTGCAAGCTCCATATTTGGAATTGAAACCACTTCCCAAACATCTTAAATATGCGTTTTTGGGGAAAGGTAATACCCTACTGATCATAGTTTCGAATAAACTCTCTAAGCTCGAAGAAGAAAGATCCAGTTACTAAAAAAACATAAGAAGGTGATTGGCTGGACCATTGCCGACTTAAAAGGGATAAGCCCCTTAACATGCACACACAGAATCTACATGGAGGAAAACATGAAACCAAGGCGAGAGGTGCAAAGACGGTTGAACCCGGATATGATGGAGGTGGTAAAAAAAGAGATAATCAAGATGTTGGATACTAACATAATCTACCCCATTTTTTATAGCAGATGAGTAAGTCCGGTGCAAGTCGTTCCCAAGAAAATGGGCTTGACGGTAAAGAAAAATGCTGGAAGTGACTTGGTACCAACCCGAGTGCAAAATGGGTAGCGTGTCTACATTGATTACAGGGATTTGAATTCTTACACTAGAAAAGATCATTTCCCTCTTTCTTTTATAGATCAAATGCTTGAGCGTTTAGTTGGTAAAACTCACTTTTGTTATCTTGATGGATACTAAGGTTTCTTCCAAATCCCAATTGCACCAGAGGATTAGGAAAAAAACCACTTTTACATGCCCATTCGGCACATTTGCGTACAGAAGGATCCATTTGGGCTTTGCAATGCATCAACCACCTTCTAGAGATGCATGATGAGTATATTTTTTGAATATGTGGAAAAAATTATCGAAGTTTTTATGGATGATTTTATTGTGTATGGAAATTATTTTGATGAATGCCTTAAAAATCTCACGATAATTTTAAATAGGTGCATAGAATTTAATCTTGTCTTAAATTATGAAAAGTGTCATTTTATGGTAGACAAAGGTTTGATTCTAGGTCATATAGTTTCAGCTAGGGAATTGAGGTCGATAAGGCCAAAACTGACATCATAAATTCTTTTCCATATCCCTTTACCGTAAGGGAGATACGTTCTTTCCTTGGCCATGCAGGATTTTACAGGCGTTTTATAAAGAACTTCTCAAATGTAGCTGAACCATTGTGCGAGTTATTACAGAAAGATAAGAAATTTGAGTTCGACCCAAAATGCAAGAGGCTTTTGATACACTCAAACAAAAGTTAGTTTTCGCTCCTATAGTTCAACCACCAGATTGAAACAATTATGTGCAATGTAAGTGAACGCAGTGTGGGGGGCGTGTTAGGGAAAAAGATAGACAAAGAGCGTCATGTCATTTGCTATGCCTCAAAAACCCTAGATGCTGCACAAAGTAACTATACCACCACAGAAAAAGAACTCTTAGCTATTGTATTTGCTTTGGATAAATTTCAGTCATATTTATTGGGATCTAAAGTAATTATTTTTTTTGACCATGCAGCTCTCAGGTACTTGATCGCGAAAAAGGAAGCAAAACTAAGGCTCATTAGATGGATTTTGCTACTCTAAGATTTGACATCGAGATTCGAGACAAAAAGGGGTGCGAAAACTTGGTAGCCGACCACTTGAGTAGGTTAAAAATACTTGATAATGACATTCCTATAAAGGACAAGTTCCCTGATGAAAGCCTATTTTTAACCGAGGCACGTTTCCCATGGTATGCAGATATGGTAAATTTCCTAGCCACAGGTTCATTGCCATCAGGGTTAACACACTCTATGAAGGACAAGCTTAGACGAGAGGCTCGATATTACATCTGCAATAACCCATACTTAAGGAAACACTGTTTAGATCAGATAATAAGACGATGTGTTCCAAAAACTGAGGTAACCTCTATCCTTACTTTTTTTCATACAAAAGCTTGTGGAGGTCACTTTGGCCCTAAACAGACCACTCACAAGGTATTGGAGTGTGGGCTATATTAGCCTACAATTTTTTGAGACGCATACAATTTCTGTAAGTCTTGCAATAAATGCCAACATACAGGTAACATCACTAAACAGAATTAAATGCCCTTATCCCCGATTCATGTATGTGAGATTTTTTATGTATGGGGCATTGATTTCATTGGCCTATTTATTTCCTCATTTAGAAACATATATATAATTCTTGCAGTCCAAGTGGATAGAAGTAAAGCCTACTCGTAATGATAATGCTAAAACTGTTGTGGAGTTTCTAAAACGAACTATTTTTTCTAGGTTTGGCACACCTCGAGCTCTGATCAGTGATTGTGGCACCCACTTTTGCAATAAAGTCATGGAGGCACTATTGACAAAATACTGAGTTCACCACCGTATAGCTACAACTTACCATCCCCAAACGAACGACCAAGCAGAAGTCTCAAACAGGGAAATCAAGACTATTTTAGAGAAAACAGTTCGACCCAACCGAAAGGATTGGAGTCTTCGGCTAAATGACGCACTTTGGGCCTATCAGATGACGTATAAGGGACCAATTGGCATGGCCCCGTATCGACTTGTTTTTGGGAAAGCTTGCCATCTTCCGGTAGAATTTGAACATAAAGCTTATTGGGTTGTTCGAAAATGTAAAATGGAGTTAGAACCCACAAGAAAGGCAAGGAAATTAAACATCCAATAATTGATAGAAATTCGTAATTACGCCTATGAAAATGCTCGCATTTATAAAGACAAGACAAAGTTGTTACATGATAAGAAAATATCTCAGAAGCATTTTTCAGTAGGACAAAAGGTGTTACTTTACAACTCCGTGTTAAAATTATTCCCAGGTAAGCTTCAGTCTCGATGGCAAGGACCTTTTATTGTGACTGAAGTATTCACACATGGTGCGGTTAACATAGAGAGTGAAGAATCAGGAAAGCGATTCATAGTTAATGGCCAAGGTTGAAGCCATTTTATGAGAATTTTCAAGCCCACACGGTTGAAAAAACTCATCTGGAACCACCATAAAACTATTCACGATGTCGAGCTAACGATGTTAAATAAGCGCTTGTTGGGAGGCAACCCAACCTTTATTTTTATTTATTTTTCTTATTTTATATTTTATTTTACTATTTTATTATTTTATTATTTTATTTTATTATATTATTTATTTTTGGATATTGATAAAATTCTCTTCTTCAGTCTAGGTAAACCGAAGCAAAAATAGAGAGAAAAAGGAGAAAATTTTTTTTGCATGCAAACAGCCCTTATCTTATCCCTATTCCAACCAGGAATAACATATAACCTCCAAACCTTAAATTGTAGCCAAATACCCACCTTTCAGCCACATATAACCTCCAAACCTTAAATTTTTTTTTTACCATTTTTCCCCAAACCCCTTAGCCTATGAACCCTCTTCTCATCCCTCCTATCGTCGATTTGCAGCAAACATGATGCAAACTCGTAGCCACGCCACCACTGAGCCAACTTTTATCATCAACCTAGGCCGACGCCCATCCTCCTCTACGCTGCACGACCCACCATCAACATCCTCCTCTCTGTCGCACACGTCAACCACACCATCTTTTTCATCTCCATCGCACGAATCGCCTCCCTCTTCGCCCTCCTTCGCATCTTCTCTGGCACGCTCGACGCCCGCGCACTTTCTCTCTCCACGACTCGCCAAAGCCGACAGCTCATCCTCTCCTCTGTGCCGCTCGTAAGCTGCTCCATCTTCCCATCACACGGCCTTGTTCTTTACGTTCCACCACCGCTGCCGCCAAGATATTCAATCCCTGGCCTATCGTGCCACCAATCCTGACAGTGGCCACCACGCCCTTCGGCCCAACCTACATCATCGGTCGTTGGTTCCTCCATCGACTCTGACTCTGATAGTGCCAAACATCCCATTCATGCCGGCCCCTCCGAGAGTCCCGACAAGCACCGCCCAATACCTACACGTAGCCGAACCTACCAATCTCACATCAATATCCTGCCACTGGAATGCCATTTACTCGGTAATCTCACATTTAATTTCGCTACCGACCGGGACAGGTATGATCGTCTCAGACATAAATAGATAGTGGCTTGCAAATGTTTATAAATATATGTTTTGGTTGTTTTGAATATTGAAAATGCTGTTATAGATTATTTTCACAATATTGGTTGGGTTGAAAATTTTGATCTTACTCACTGTGCTTATTACGAACTAGTTTTGGAATTCTATTCTACCTTTCATTTTCAGCGACACGGACACGTTTCATTAGACACACCGGGTATTATAAAAATTCGGTTGCTTGGTACAATACGTAGTCTATCCATTACTGATTTTAATATTGAATTAGCTTTTGTGTCAAAAGATTATGCTATGTCCACCGATTATGAGAACAGCCTATGTACTTTTCCTGCAGATTTTAAGGCAGTTGAGGCTGTCGAAACCTTTTTTTTTTTGAAAAAATGGTCTACTTTTATTTTGAAAATTAAAACAAACAGGGGAGTCGCCACCAATCTTTTTTTTATAAGGTGTGATCGAGTCACCTTATGTTTGATCATTTTAATAAAACGTTTTGATTTACTAAAACAACAATTTTGGTCTACGAAATTCAAGAAAACGGGTCCGGGAGTTGGTTACGTACGAGGATGGATTAACACCCTCGTCATGCCCAAAATTGGTACCTAATTGATTAATTAATGTCTTATCATCGAAAATTAGAAACTCGAAAAGAATTTAAAATACGATCCCCTTTTTATTGATGTTGATTTTTACGAAGAATTTGCTTGAACAAATCGAAACGGATGCTAAAGACCTTCTTGTCCCGAACTAATAAAATGCCACATCTGTACGTTAGGACACAACATTTTAAACCTTCAAAAGTAAGCTTGTCTTTTGATTTTTAAAACTCATGCGTTTTAATTTTAAAAGGATATTTGGTCATTTGGGTCAAACGAGAAAAATCGAAACCCAATACGTTAGGGCACGATCTCTCAAATTTCCAAACACGGAATATTGCCTTTATTAGAGAATTTTCTTTTTATGAAATAATAGCAAATATGAAATTTAAAATGATGTTATTTATTTTGTTTGGAGTAAAAATAAAACAATCGATATCGGGTAAACACATTAGATCTTAATACACGATGTGATTTAAATGAAATAAAATAAAAAGCCAATATGCAGTATAGAATAATAATACATGAATTAGATGCTATGTTAATGAATATCAACAATATGAAGATATTAATAAATAATTTCTAGAGCATATAATGGCAATATTCACATAATAAACCATTTTAATACCAATATTAACAAACGAAGAAAACGAAACAAAATAATATGTAAAGCAATTTAAAGTAAATAAGATAAAATAATTTAAGATAAATAATAAGTAAAAAAATTAAAATAAATAATATACAATGCAATTTAAAATAAATAATATATATAATACTTTAAAATAACATATAAAAGAGTTTAAAATAAATAATATGTAAAAATAAATTTAAAATAAATAATATACAAAACAAAATAAAAGATATACATAAAAAATAATTCGAAATAAATAATATATAATAGTTTAAAATAAACTATATATATAATTGGATAATAGTTTAAAATACATAATATATGAAAAACTTAAAATAAATAATAATGAAACAATTTAAAATAAATAATATGAGGAAAAAAGGTTTAAAATGAATAAATAACAAATTTGCGAAAATAAACTGAAATCAAATAGATTTAGGACTAAATTAGGACAAAAATGAAATTAAAAGTAAAAACTATAATAAAATAAATAAAGAGGGACCAAAGTGAAAGGGCGCGAAAGGGCAAAGGACCAAATGAATGAAAAAACCCATCCCCCATAGGATTAGCGAGCCAGGGACCTATTTGAGAAGTGCAGCGAATTTTAGGGTCAAATTTATAAAATCAATTAAAACCAAAAGGACTAAATTTGGATAAATCAAAAATGTAGAAGGACTAAGGGCGTAAATAGCCCATTTATCGAAAATGCGCGGATCCCTTCGGAGTGGGACGGGTCCCGCGCGGGTCACCTTAAACGGTGCCGTTTTGGCGCTGGTGACCTTGGTGCAAAACGACACCGTTTCATTCCTGTTTATAAACTAATTTTTTCTTAAAAATTTCATTCTGCTACACCTTTTTTTTTAAAAAAAACCTTTAAAACCTTCCTTCTTTCTCTACTAGGGTTTCAAACCCAGCTTCGGCCCTGTCGCCGGTCCGCCACTCCTCCACCATGGTTCCGCTGTGGCCGAAGGCCGAAGTCGCGCAAAAATGGAGGTTTTAACCCTCATTTTCTTTTTGTATTTGAAGGTCAATCCTTCTCGACCCAAAAGCCGAAAGACAAGAACCCTGACCCTTTTTAGATTCGACCTTGACGACAGAGAAGGGATCTCCGACAAAGAAACCACGGGGTAATTCCAGGTGAGTCTTCCTTTACTTTTATTTTTCGCCCCCTTTTTTATTTTAAAATAGATTTTCAAAAAAGAAAAAAAAAGAAACCAGAAAGCAAAAAGAAAACAAAGAAAAGATAATAAAAAAAAACTTTTTTCTTCTATTCTCTTTCTTTGATTTACTAGTGTGTGTAAAAAATACATTTGTGTTTTATGGGGCTTTTATAGCCGATTCATTCCAAACTTTATTCCTCTTTTGCTTTCGTCTTTATTTGCTATCTGTTATCTTGTTGTGCTGTCCCTTTGGCTTTTGTTTTTGGTTTGCAGTTACAGAAGTACGGAGGTATGTGGCGGTACGAAGCGTGGGGCGTACAAAGGCATGAGCGGCGCATGGTTGTGGGGCTAGGGTTAGGTTTTCATTTTCTGTTAAACATTTTTGGGTTACGGGCTTGTAATATTTTGGGCTAGGGTTTAATATTTTTGGACCTTTATTTAATTATTTGAGTTTGATTGTTTTCTGGTTTGTATTTGGGCTAATTAGTTTGGGCCCTTTTATTCGAGCCCGGGCTGAATTGGCCTATTACAGCTACCCCTCTTTGCTCGTTGTCGTGTAACGAGAATGGAGCAAAGACTTCATAAAAAGGCCAATTTTGCCCGGTCTTGCCGAATCTCAACTTCTTTGGTGTTCCTCTTCTTCAAGTAGCCTTGTTCTAATCCACTGCAACTTTAGGGAGATGAGACTTGTAGCTTCGATTGAGTCCAATGTAATTTCAAGGAGAAGAGATTTGTAGCTTCGATCTACTCCGCTAGAACTTAAAGAAGATAAGAATTGTGTATTTCAACCTACTCCACTGCAACTTCAGAGAGATAAAGATTGTGGCTTCAATCTGCTTCACTGTAACTTCAGGTAGATAAGATCCGCCATGATTTGTAGCTTCTATCTATTCCACTGTAACTTCAAGGAAATGAGATTTGCTATCTTCAGTTTGCTCCACTGCAACTTCAGGGAGATAAGACTGGTAGCTTCAATCTGCTCCACTGTAACTTTAGAGAGATAAGGTTTGCCATAATTTGTAGCTTTAATCTGTTCCACTGCAACGTCAGGGAAATAAGATCTTCTATTTTTAGTTTGCTCCGCTGCAACTTCAGGGAGATAAGACTGGTGGCTTCAATCTGCTCCACTGCAACTTCAGGGAGATAAGATTCGCCATTATAACTTCAATCCATCCCACTGCAACTTCAAGGGTATGGGATTTGTGGATTCATTGATCTTGTTACACCGTCCTCTAGGGAACATGACCCGTAGAATTGATTTCATGGGCCTATGCTTATGCCAAATGATTAGGATGCTATGATCAGAATGAATCGAATGCTCCTAACTAGATATGTATGAATGATATTTGCATGAATGTAGAATGTCATTAGAATGATCCCTTTTTAATATTTGGGATGTCATTGCTTGTTGTTCATCAAGGTTCTGTCACTGATATGTTTGACAGAATATTCGAAGAAATAATCACCATTTGCTCAGTTAGTTTGCTCCACTACATCTTTATGGAGATAAAATTTGTGGTTCCTTTTATCCATCCCACTGTAACTCAGGGGTATAGGATTTATACCATCTTCAATCTATCCCACTGCAACTCAGGGGTATAGGATTTGTGGCTTCTTTAATCAATTAATCTGGGTAACATGACCAAACATGTATGCAGGAATGTAGAATGCCATTTTTTTCGAGAATGATCCTATTTTAATGCTTGGGTTGCTCATTATTCGTCGAGGTTGTATCACCGATGCAATATCTTGTCTCTTTGTTTAACTGATATCTTTGACAAAAAAATCCGAAGAGATAGTCATAATTTAGACTCATCTTTCTCCAACATTTCCAACCTTTAGGTTTGGTGAGTTCTAAACAACAGTCTTGTTTCAGGTTCTTGTACTATTTAGAAACTTTTCAAAGTAATATGCATAACTTCTTTTGTGAAAGTTTTATTAGTCCATTAATAATTATTTCAATGCAAAATGCTTGAAAAAGACCATAACAATGGACAAGAAAGAAAATAATTGGAGCATAGCTCGAAACAAATAAGTTAATCCAAGATAGAAAATGCAATAAGAAGGAAATTTATTGGGAGCGTATCTTGAAATGAATAAATTAATAAAAAATAGTAAATTCAATATGGGTAAGATGAAGACTAGGCGCCTCAGATATCGCAGCTTGAGCCCCAGATCTAGAGCACTTTGTCGATGTCCCAAGATGTGGCATACCCCCTCCTTGTTAATTCAGAAAGGACAAAACTACCACATGCCCCATTTTTGAAATTTGAGCCGCTCGTTTTTAGGTTTCAGCTTAAAATCGCTTTAGTCTCAAAGCACCCTTTGCTAGTTTTCGCCTTGACCTCTCCATTTTCTTATTCTTTTCTTTTCTCTCCCATTTTTTTTATAAGGTCTCAAAGAACCCTTTGCGGGTTTTCACCTTGGCCTCTCCCTTTTCAGGTGAAATACTTCTTGACAAAATTTGAGTTCACAGGATTGGACAAGTTTTTACTATCCATCTCGGCTAGAATCAATGCTTTTCTAGAAAAGACCTTCTCTATCATATAAGGTCCTTCCTAATCCGGCATCTATTTTCCTTTGATGATCTTTTTTTAAAACTAAGTCCTTCTAATGGAATTCTCTAAGGCAAGCCTTCTTGCCATAAACTCGCCTCATTCGTTTTTGATACATTTGACTATGGTAGATACTTTCAAACTTTTTTCTTCAATCAGGTTCATTTGATCATATTGAAACTAGACCCATTCTGCTTCATCCAATTCTTGACCCAATCGAAGCTTGGAGAGAAGGAATCTCGACTTCAATGGGTAAAACCACTTACATTACATAAACCAATAAGAAAGGTATTACCCCATTGAAGGTCTTGGCCGACGTTCGATAAGCATAAAGGGTAAATGGTGACTTCTTATGCCAATATTTACAAGTCTCAGTCATTTTCCTCACTATTTTATATATATATATTTTTTTGTTGCTTCTACTGCACCATTCATTTTGGGGTGATATGGCATCTGATCTTGAACAGACTGCAAACTTTTGATATCGTGCTGCTGTGCGTTTATAGATATGATTCTTTCTGGCATTCCTTGTCGGCACATGATCTCTCTTTTTTTTATTTTTTTGGGGGGGACTTGATGACTGTCGACTTTGTAACATTGGCATATGAAGTGACTTTCACCCATTCAGTGAAGTAATTGATGACCACAAAGATGACGGTGTTTGCTAAAAGCTTTGATAAGATCGACCTAATAATATCCATGCCCCACATAGAGAAATCTATGAAGAAATAAAGAAGGTACATGAATCTTGTCTTCATAAATTTGGCATTTAGGACACAACTGATGCGATCCCTTCCATGGTGGACCAGCAGTACCCGAACCTCATGATTTGCCTGGCCATTGTAAAACCATTAGGATGTGTTCTTCAGACACCCTTACGGACCTCTTCTAAGATTTTTTGGCTTTAACATCATCCACACGTCTTAGTAGCCCAGGCATATCTTGATACGATCATGTGAAAACATCTTTGAATCCTCGCAATAACTTAATAACATCTCGCTTTGTTTCTATAGTGATATAGGCTCCGATCTTCACCTCTTTCTCTTCTCCTAGGCTCACGATGTCCATTGACCCTTTGTAAGGTAGGATCTATTTCTCATCTTGTTCTACAACCCTTAACAGATCAGGAGATAGGCTACAATCTTTATCATCTTCAAAGTTCTGAGATCCCTCTAGGCACATATCTTGCTCAAAAGGAGATTCTAGGTCAGTAGCAGTGTCGTTCATGTCATTAATATCTGGAGACTTATTGTAGGTACGAAGGAATATTCCAAATAAAAAATAAATCTAAGAATAATTATTTGTATGGTATGATCATGAATAAAGAATAAAAGGATATTTGAAAGAAAGTCCAGAGAACAAAAGAATCTAAAAATAACTATTTGAATAAAAGAATATTTGCTTGCAATGATAGCAAAGATACATTTTATTGAATTGAAGATTTTGAACATAAGCCTATTTCATAAAAGGATTCTTATTGCTTCTAGGCTTAAAGTAACAAGCGTGTTTTGAATATTACTCTAAATTGGCTCTAAGAAATACAGGGATCTCTTCCACAATCCTATTGTTCAAAACACCCCCAAGTACGTAAGGGTAGACGTTTGGAAAATTCTATTCCCCGGTTCCCTCTTCGGATACGTTGTTAATGTTTAGATTCCTCAACATTTCCACCGGGCCTTCGATATCTTCATAAAGTTTGATTTCTTTATTGTCCATCATGTCCTGCACCAGGACCCCAAACTCTATGCATTCTTGGATTTCATTCCCCTCTTCATTGTGGAACTCCTGCTACATTGGGCACAGATGTGTCGTCAAACTTCACAATCCCCATTTTAATAAATCTTTCAATTAGCTTTTGAACATGGTGCAATTTTCAATTGAATGCCCAATGATTCCAGCATGGTATTCACACTGAACATTTGCGTCGCACCATTTGGGAAATGGAGGTTGCATCGGTTCTAGGTAGAAAGGGGAGACCATGTGTGCATCAAATAAGTTCTGACACAACTCTCCAAATGTCATAGGTATAGCTGTGAACTGTAACTTTTCTGCTTGCCTCAGAGGGCCTAATGGCTGGTGGTTACTATCTTCGACTGGCTCACAGTAATCAACTTTGAATGACCCTTTTTGTATGTGCTCATGTTATTCACCTCATTCTCCCTCTTTATTGGGGCTAATCTCTTAGTGCTTTCATCTGCTTCTATTTTTCTGCACCTTATCGCATGTTTTTATCATTTCATCGGACATTACTATGTTCGAGAAAATCTTGGTTGTGCTCCCCAGTATGTGATTAATAAATGGAGCCTTCAGGGTATTAATAAAGAGCATGACTGTTTCCTTTTCTAGCAGAGGTGGTTGGACTTGTGTGACAACTTCTCTCCATCTTTGTGCATAATGCCTAAAGCTCTCGTTTGTTTTTTTCTCCATATTTTTCAAAGTGATTCTATCAAGGGTCATGTTTGTCACGTGACTATACTGCTTCATGAAAACCTGTGCCAGATCTTTCCATGAATTGATCTGGGTACCGCTCAATTGGTTGTACCATTTGGATGCTGCCCCAACCAGACTTTCTTGGAAACAATGAATCAATAATTGGTCATTATTGACATAGCTTGCCATTCATCTGCAGAACATGGTGATGTGAGCTTCAGGACATCTAGTCTCGTTGTACTTCTGAAACTCTGAAGTTTTAAACTTTGGGGGAAGCACTAAGTCTGGAACTAAGCTCAAATCCTTAGCATCGACTCCACAGTGATAGTCAACACTTTCCATTGCTTTGAAATTTTCCTCTAACCACTTGCATCGGTCTTCCAATTGTTTCGAGAGCTCCACCCTTGTCTTTTCTGTTTCTACCACACCATTGAGATCGGGGACAATAGGATTAATTGGGTTATCCCCTGGATCATACCTTAAGCCGGCTTGGTAATTCATCAGTGCCGAATCACCAGCTTGAAATTGTTGGGGCCTGATTGTAACAGATGGTCTTTGTGTGTACACCTCAAGTTGTGTCTGAACATTTGTCGGAGTAAAACCTGGGGGTAGAGAGGATCTTCATTGTCATCCCGAATATTGAGCAAAGGACCCTTTTCTTTGTCTGGCCCACAGGTCAGCAGTTGTGTTAGCTGGTTCATCACGTTTCTTTGTGATTCCAGCATTTGGTCCCTCATATCCTGTTGGATTTTAGCCAATTGCTCTTGCATTTGTGCTTGCATTTGTTCTTGCATCTCCTTCTGTAATTGTTCCAACCTTTCCAATCTTTTATCCATTGCTTTAGTTTTTTTCCAAGTTCCGTAACGATGCGTACTTGGTAGGTTTTTGTCGGTTTCCAGATTAACTGAAATAGTTTTTTAACAAATTAGGGCCCTTTTGTGACATTCAATGCATATGATGAAATGCAATGCAGATGCATGAAATGAATGCAAAAAGAGAAATTGATTCTGATTAAATTCTATTAGAACAACTTTTCTAGAAAATAGATTTCTTTACATAAAGCGAATTACATATGTAGCCTTGCCCACATGCTTTAGGCGAATACATCGGTCCCTTTCTTCATATCCGGATGTTAAGATCAAACCTCACAAAACTTCCCAATGGATGCCTCTACTAGCTCCTTTTTGCTTGATCCGGGCTGTGACCCATTGCTCACTCATCCCGGTGAGGTTTGTTAGCTTCTTTAAGAAAGTTGACGGCTCCCGAATAATCTTTGTTGGCTTGAATCCTCGAAGCATAGTCGTATATTCCTCCACGAACTGTTAGTCTACTTTCATTGTGTTTACTCAAACCATATTCGGACGGCCGTATTATATTCCACTTTATCAAGAAATTCATTTTCCATAACAAGCTCTCTATTTAGCAACTAAACATCAATCAACACCTCTTTTCTATGATGATGAAATGCGATGTAATCGTAAACAAAACAAAATAAAACACGTCAGTACAGAAGAAATAAACAACAAATAAAGCACCTATTCAAGGAACCACTAGGGTTTAGAGTGGCTCTGCCTAGTGTGGGCTCTTAAGGCTCACTATATGTGGCTTCGTTCTAAAGAAAAGGGTGCCCGAACCAGCAGATTCCTCGATCCTCACCCATCATAGGCTCATACAGACCGAGTTCAGTTCAGGGGAATACATTTCCCTATGGCTATACGGAGATGAAAATCTCATGAAGACATAGGTACGGATGTATCCCGGAAGCGATCTACTATCCTATACAAAGGTGAAAACCTCATGAAGGACTAGTTTCTCACTACCACTTAAAGGGTAGGACCGAGCAGTCATGCAATGTAATGTGCAAAAATATTTAAAAACTCGAACCCACAAAACAAGTATTATGACGAAGATAACAGATGAGATGCAATGAAAGGATCATATTTTAAATCGAATTTTCAATTTTTAATGAAAAGACATAAATTAATCAATTTATGGCTTGATTCTCTCAATGTTCCCTAGTGGAGTCGCTAAGCTGTCCAAACCATTTTTTTTTGAAAAAACGATCAACTTTTATTTTAAAAATGAAAATGAACAGGGGAGTCACCACCAATATTTTTTTATAAGGTGTGATCGGGTCACCTTATGTTTGATCATTTTAATAAAACACTTTGATTTACTAAAATAACAATTTTGGTTTACAAAATTTGAGAAAACGAGTTCGGGAGTCGGTTACGTACGAGGAAGGATTAGCACCCTCGTAACACCCAAAATTGGTACCTAATTGATTAATTAATGTCTTATTGTCAAAAATTGAAAACTTGAAAAGAATTTAAAATACGATCCCTTCTTTATTGATGTTTATTTTTACGAAAAATTTGCTTGAACAAAACCTTGTCCCAAAGTAATAAAATGCCAAATCCGATATGTTAGGACACAACCTTTTAAACCTTTGAAAGTAAGCCTATCTTTTGATTTTCAAAACTCATGCGTTTTAATTTTAAAAGGATATTCAGTCATTTGGGTCAAACGAGAAATATAACAGCCTAATTTTGGGGCTAGTCAGAATAGTGGTCTTGGGACCACAAATCTGAAGTTAGAAAAATTATTTTATTATTATTTTGGAGCCATAGCATGTTTATATTAGTGCATGAAAAATTTGGTGAGCTAATTTTGATGTTTGTGAGCCCAATTGTCAAAAAGGACTAAATCGCATAAAGTGCAAAAGTCCTAATTTGGAAGCTAAGGGTTTTATTTTATTAGAGAATCAAAATTTGGGGATTTTAAAGGGCAATTAAACCCTTAGAAATAGAGTGGCCAACCATAAGAGATATATGTGGTCAAAATTTTCAAAATTTGTTAGATTAGGTGACCAATTTTGACTAAAATAGAAATAAATAAAAGAAGATGATATCATCCCTTTTTCCATCATATTTCTCCACCAATTCTCAACTATTTTTTGGGGTTTTTGAACTTCAAAATTTTCAGCAACTTGAAGCACTCACAAGTAAGTGATTTCCATGTCCTTTGTTGAAGATTTTTACATTTTTGGGACCCTTGAAGCATGAGCTTTCAAATGAGGGGTCTATTTTGAAAAATGATTAAGAGTTTAGGGTTTTTCAATGAATGTATTTGTGATGGTTTTCAATTTTTTATGGGAGAATATGAGTTAGGGTTGTATAATAAATAACTTTTGTGGAAGGTGTTAGCATGAAAACACCTAAAAGGACTATTGTGCTTAAGTTGCAAAATAAGTGATAAGTGTGTGAAATAGTGAGAATTTGAGGTTGCTATAAGAGTAAAAAGAGTTCAAATAGGCTTAAGATTAGAAGAAATTCAATAAAAATTAATTTTCGAGCATAGGGGTAAATTGGTCATTTTGTCAAAGTTTAGGGGCAAAATGGTCATTTTATCGAAGATGTGGATTTTAGATTGCCAAATTGTATTTAGTGACTAAATGAGTGCATTTTGCTATTATAGATCAAGAATTGCCAAATCCGACCCTAGACCGAGGGAAGACCAAGCAAGTAGATTAATTGACGAGTTGTCTACATTTTGTAATCCTAGGTAAGTTGTATGTAGATAATACAACTACATTGCTAATACATGTGCTTGAATTATTATAGCATGAAATTTTTGACTGTAAAATTGAGAATGTTTAATGATAATCGAGATAGTAGAATTCCTGTTAGAACCATAGGAAGTACATCAGTTATTCATGCCCTAACATTTAGGGTCATTTGTGTGTGAGCCAATGTAAGACATGTCTGGAACATGCATAAATCACATTATGAGAGCCAGTGTAAGACCATGTCTGGGACATGGCATCGACATTGAGACGAGTGCCAGTGTAAGACATGTCTGGGACATGCATCGACTATGAGATGTGTCAGTGTAAGACCATGTCTGGGACATGGCATAGGCCTCGAAGATGATAGGCAGTATAAGACCATATCTAGGACATGGCATCGGCACCTTACACTATTTTTGAGGATTATGGAATGTCCGATAGCATTTCGAATGGTTCAATGGTGAGAGTCATGATTTTAAGTTAATGAATAAAAGTATAACTTTTTGGTGAGTGGTATAAGTACCTATTTGGTACTTATGAGATATGAGCTCAATATATATTGTGTGACTTGTATGGATGGTAATGAGTAAGTTGTACTTATGCCCACCTTTGTGTTATGAGCATATTGATTATTGATAAATTGTTTTTGTATATCTATTTATATGCAACTTACTAAGCTTTTATGCTTACTCGATTTCTTTTCCATTTTTCCTATAGTGCCACCAAGCTAGTTCAAGAATCACTGAAGTGAGAGATATCGATCACACTATCAACCGAAGCATTCGGTATAGTTGGATTTATATTTTTGAATATGGCATGTATAAGATTTAGACTTTATTATTTTGTATCATTGAGATTTGGCCATATGTATTGCCTTGGGTTGGAAACCCTTCAAATTGTATTTAGCCTTGAATGATGGCTAACATTCATTTTGAGTTTATGAAAGATACATTTCCATGGTTGAATGAATGCCTAATGTGGCTGATTTGGTTATATGAATTGTGTTTGATTTGGTATTGGCTGGCATTTGTATGACACTAGGTATGTAAGGGTGGCAATGAGGCTTGGTAAATAGCATTATATTGTCAACACGGGTAGACACACTGTAACACCCCTTACCCGTATTCCTTACCGGAACAGAGTATGAGGTATTACTAAATTTTTAAAAATTTTCGACAGCATTCCTACTTATTTTTGCTTAAACCTCCTGCAAATTTAGAACACATTCCAATATACCAACCAATTTCATTTGTATAAACACACATATAGTTTAACTATTAATAAACACTACATTTAAAAGGGAACCATAACATATATTTACATGATGATCCCACATTACATAAAGTGTCTATACATGCCATAAAATTTCGGAACACTAGTAGTAAAATACCCCAAATGTGAAGGATAGTGTAGATGATTGTCTGACTTCGTTCCAATTTCCGAGTTGTTGGAAGTCACTATAACCAAGAGAAAAATAAAATCGAGTAAGCATATAGCTTAGTAAGTAAACACATGATAAATAAGTAATTACTCCCATAACTACACCAAAATATAAACTTATTCATGAATAACTTTATTGTTTAGGCAATTTCCAGCAAGCTGTTTTTCTGCGTCATAGTCGCTAATTTATTTTTATCTGGAGCTACAGGGCTCCAAATTGAGTTCCGTAAATTTTCCCTGAAACTAGACTCATATACCATTTCACCATAAAAATTTCAGAATTTTTAACCCAGCCAATTAGTACAGTTTATTCATTAAACCTTCCCCTGTTTCACTGCCCAACGGTTCTGACCCTTCCTCACTAAAATTTACTTAACTCTCTGTACAAAATTTGAAAAATGGTTTTTCTTGTTTCTAATAAAAATAGACTCAATAAGGATTCCAGGGATATAAATTTCATGCCATAATTATTTTTTTTTCAATTTTTGGTAATTTTCCAAAGTTAGAACAGGGGATCTCGAAATCAATCCAGCCCTGTTTTAGTAAAATTCAGATATCTCCAAAAATACAACTCTTTTGCTTATTCTATTTCTTTCATATGAAAACAGACACATCCAGCTTCAATTTCATATATTATTCAGCTTCCCATTCATTTTACACCATTTATGGTGATTTTTCAAAGTTACCCAACTGCTGTTGTTCAACACAGTTTATAATTAAATCGTTCCTTTTTCGTTTTTGATATTTTCTCCCATCTCATACATGGATCGATTTAGTGTCCAACTCAATATTTACCCCATAAAATTTTCCACCATATGGCAATATTCACCTTCCACACTTTTTCGTTGAACACTCGGAATGTTAACCGTTATTGGTGGATCTCGCACTTAGCACCACCACTGAATCGGGGAATCATCACTTAGCAACCCCTCGGGGGAATCAGCACATAACAACCCCCTTTTCATTTCAAATATACAATGGATATCGCACTTAGCAACCCCTCGGGGGAATCAGCACATAGCAACCCCCTTTCACATTTCAAAGATATGGTGGATATCGCACTTAGCACCACCAATGAACCGGGGAATCAGCACTTAGCAACCCCTCGGGGGAATCAGCACATAGCAACCCCCTTTCACATTTCAAAGATATGGTGGATCACGCACATAGCACCACCCATAAATCGGGGAATCAGCACACAGCAACCCCTTTTATATACAACATACTACGGCTTATTCCGAGTGTTCAACCCATAACCCATATATTGCAACCCTTTATCACCTTTCCCGATTAACAACATTTTTAGGATATTGCCAAACATTTATTTTAATTCCAAATAAATCTCAACATATATTAAATAATATCAAAATAATACATTAAGTCACGTGTTTACTTACCTCGGTGCAAAATATCGTAATTTTGCACTTTACTCCACTATCTTTTCTTTTCCTCGTTTAATATACTCTTCACGTCTTTCTTGATCTATAATAGCAAATTTAACTCGTTTAAAGTCCACATTTATTAAAATAATCCACCACCCAACTTTTTGAAAATTACAATTTTGCCCCCAAACTTTTACATAATTACACTTTTGTCCCCAAGCTCGGAAATTAAACTTCATCACTTATTCTTAAGTTTTATAACATGCTGAACATTTTTCCCTTCTATGGAAACATCAAATTCCCACTCCAACACATACTTTTGAATATTAATTATTTTTACCGATTATGTCTATTTACCCGTTTTCGCTTAAAATTGCTTAGCAAAAGTTGTTTAACATAATCTCTAGCTTCATATTCCACCATAAAACAGCAAAATAAACACATTTCACCTATGGATATTTTTCCAAATATGAACCCTAACATGAATTAATGGTAGAATAAGCTAAACCAAGTTACCGGGACTCCAAAAATACGAAGAACATTAAAAACGGGGCTTAGAATCACTTACTATGGAGCTTGAAAGCTTAAAAACCCTAAATATGGCTTCCCCCTTGCTGATTTCGTTCACCATGAAGAAGATGAGCATATTTTGCCATCTTTTTCCCATTTAATTCTATTTAATAACCAAATGACTAAAATGCCCCCATTTAAAAAAATCTATTTCACCCATTTCTTATGTCTATTTTTGTCCATCAACTAACTAATGGTCTAATTACCACATAAAGACCTCCAATTTAAAATTTCATAACAATTAGACACCTCTAAGATGTAGAACTCAACTTTTGCACTATTTACAATTTAGTCCTTTTGACTAAATTGAGTGCCCAAACGTCGAAATTTTCGAACGAAATTTTTACGAAAATTTTCCGTGAAATTGTAGATCATAAAAATATAATAATAACCATATTTTCCCTCGTCGGATTTGTGGTCCCGAAACCACTATTCCGACTAGGCCCAGAATCGGGCTGTTACAACTCTCCCCCCCTTAGGGATTTTCGTCCCCGAAAATCTTACCGAAAAAGAGGTTTGGGTACTGTTTCCTCATAATTTCCTCCGGTTCCCACGTAGCCTCTTCCATTCCATGTTTTTGCCACAACACTTTCACTAAGGCTACACTTTTATTTCTTAACTGTTTGACCTCCCGAGCCAAAATCTTTATGGGTTCTTCTTCATAAGTCATATCTGGTCGAACCTCAATCTCTGTAGGAGAAACTATATGTGAAGGATCCGAACGATAACGTCGCAACATCGACACATGAAATACATTATGTATCTTTTCCAACTCTGGCGGTAAAGCTAACCGATATGCTACAGGGCCAACTCTCTCGGTAACTTCATATGGTCCAATAAAACGTGGACTTAGTTTGCCTTTACGACCAAATCTCAGAATCTTCTTCCATGGGGATACTTTCAAGAACACTTTATCACCCACTTGAAACTCAGTTTCTTTTCTCTTTAAATCCGCATACGACTTTTGCCGATCTGAGGCAGCTTTTAGGCAATCACGGATTATTTTCACCTTTTCTTCAGTTTCTTTCACCAGGTCGACTCTATGAATCCGATTCTCACCGAGTTCAGTCCAATATAAAGGGTTCTACATTTACGCCCATATAATGCTTCATACGGTGCCATTTGTATACTTGACTGATAACTATTATTATAAGCAAATTCAACCAGTGGTAGATATTTCTCCCAACTGTCCTTCATTTCTAAAATACAACACCGGAGCATGTCTTCAAGAACTTGAATCACCCTTTCTGATTGTCCGTCAGTTGCGGATGAAATGCAGTACTGAAATTCAATTTCGTACCAAGCTTCCTGTAACTTTATCCAAACCTCGAAGTAAATCTCGGATCTCTATCCGATATAATAGATTTAGGCACCCATGTAGTCTCACTATTTCAGCAACATATAATTCAGCCAACCTGTCAAGTGAATAATCAATGCGTATCGGAATAAAATGGGCTGACTTTGTCAATCTATCCACAATTACCCAAATAGCATCTTTCTTCTTTGGAGTTAAAGGCAATCCTGTCACGAAATCCATCGTGATACTGTCCCACTTCCATTCTGGAATCGTTATCGGTTGAAGTAAACCCGATGGCACTTGATGCTCAGCCTTCACTTGTTGACAGATTAAACATTTTGTTACAAATTCCGAGATATCCTTTTTCATGCCCGGCCACCAATACAACTTCCTCAAATCATTGTACATTTTCACACTACCCGGATGGACTGATAAATCACCACTGTGTGCCTCACCTAAAATAGTCCGAATTAGCTCATCATTTCTCGGTACACATATTCTGTCCCTGAACATCAGGCAATCATCTGAACCAATTTGAAAATCTGAGTCAACACCTGCTTCACACTGAGCCTCTTGGCTTCAATACTGTCACT